>NC_058412.1:37582032-37601057 GCF_002201575.2 Neomonachus schauinslandi
GCAGGATTATACAGTTCCTCACACGGTGCTACAGCCCTGAGCATAAAAACTGTCCCCGGGGCTGGTTGGGGGGGGGGGCGGTGGGCGTTCCAGCACCTGCGCTCTGCTCTGTGGTCTGTTCATCCGGGCAAGGGCTGCTTTGGGGAAGGGCTTGCAGGGCTCAAGGGTCATGACCTGCAAGGGACTTTGTCCTTCGAAAGCTTCCTTTCTTGATGACACCAACCCCAAACCTCAGTAATTCTAAAAATGAAATTTCTCGTGCAGGCCTGCAACGGAATTCATCCATGGGATGGACTTTGAATCCTATCTCTGATAAACACTCTGCGAAGTAGGCAAAGAAAGGGAACCCACATCCAGGGAAATACGACTAATACTACTAACACTACTAGTACTAATACTGGGGCACTAGTACTATTAATAATAAAAATAATAAACATCAGCAACTACACTGCCAACTGCCATTGAGTGAAATCTTGAGGACTTCCTATTACTGAATACTGTACGAAGGACTTATTCATCTAGTGCCATTCATCTTACAACAATCCTCTAGAGATGAGAAATCAGAGGTTCTCAGAGTTTACGTTACTCCACATGTCAGTGGTTGTAAAGGAAGAAGATGGAAAAAGAATCTGTTATTTTGACTCCATAATTTCTACTCATTATTTAACTACATACATGAAAAAAATTAGTACAACTAAAAACAGTGAAGGGCACTTACTATACAGAAAGTTAATTGCGAGCGTATACTCAGATGAACACAAACATATACATCCTCCCTCTACCCACTCCCCAGATCAAGACAGAGACTGTCTCCAGCATCCCAAAACTCCACCATTCTCCTTCCCTGTCAATTCCACGCCCATCCCCCCCCCACACATACTACCAGAGGCCACCACCCTTCTGTTTTCTATCCATACTGAGCCGATATTCTCTGTTCTTGAACTTCATATAAGTGGAATTGTACAGTGCGTACTTTTTTGATGTCTTGCTTCTTTTGAACAACATGTTCTTTGAACTTCATCTATATTGTTGGTGTGGCCATAATTCGCTCTTTTCCTATGTAATAGTTCACTATTACATAAATACATCACAAATATTTTTATCATTCGTAGGAATAGTATAGAAGTCTTGTGTTCGTAATAGGATGAGTGGGAAAGCCTCAGTGTATTGCAGGCATTCCTTAAGACAGTGCCCTTTTATTTCTGGATCATCATTCACACATTACACAGCACGTGTCTAATAGGGAAAATATCCATGAAGCTATTCTTACCATGAATCCATATGACATACTTTTGTTTTCTATTTTACTATATTATAATCTGTTTTAATCTATTATTCTAGCTTTTATCATTAAAACATATGATCATGGCACTAATTTCTTAGCCCATGAACAGATAAAATCCTTCATTTAATAAAATACTGCCCTAGGGGATATTTTTCAATGTGACATTTTATAGAGGCCCTAGACCAAAAAACCTGAAATTACGCTAGAGCAGGTTTCCCAAAGTGATGGGGGTAATTTTTCCTTACTATGAGTCATGGGTCAAGTATTAAAGAACTAGAGAAAAGATTTAAAAGGCAATATAAGGATTATGTAAGAAAGAAGAACAGCCCTATGATATTTTAACCTTTTTTGGGTAAGGTTTCCGATACTGGGTGGTGAAAAGAAACACAATGGGGGCGCCTGGGTGGCTCAGTCAGTTAAGCGGCTGCCTTCGGCTCAGGTCATGATCCCAGGGTCCTGGGATCAAGCCCTGCATCGGGCTCCCTGTGCAGCAGGGAGCCTGCTTCTCCCTCTCCCTCTGCCTGCTGCTCTGCCTACTTGTGCTCTCTCCATCAAATAAATAAAAACCTTTTAAAAAGAGAGAGAAAGAAAAGAGAAGAAACACAATGAACAGGTTTGGTAGGCTTGATTGAACCCCTGAGCAATTAGTATAGATCATGACAAAATAATTCTATGTTTAGGAATTGTGAGTTGGTTGCTGAAAAACAGCCCTAGAACCTAATGTGGTTGTGGATGAGACATACTTGGATTAGTTTTAAGATTGTCTTCCACGTGTCTCTGTTAGGTTCCTTGGTACACCTGTGATGACCATGATTATGGGAGTACTGAATACAGTGATGATAATAATAAAATAAAAAAATAAAATACATTATGTGTTTGATACCATGCTAAATGTCTTACTTTGTTTAAACTGCAAACAGAACCTTTATTGTCACGGTTTCAAAGACAGAGAAACTGAGACAAAGGAAAGTTAAGTGAACGGGATCAATATCACACATCCACAAGCAATGGAGCTTTGTCCCCAACCCAAATGGGGTGACTTCAGGGACTTCTCTGATAACATCAGGACCTTTGGATGGATAATGTCTGACTGTGGATAAAGCTCTAATTCCTGAAATGATGAAAATTCATTTGGAACTTGGAGTAGCATTGATAAAACTGTTTCCTTGAAATGTACAAAGAGGTTGGGAAAGTGAGAGTTGAACAGCTTTAAGAAAAACGGATCAGAACTGGCAAATGTAACCCAAAGAGCTGCTCAGATTGCCCAGGGGAACAGCCTTGATCAATACCACTACATGTGCACAATTCTGAGGAACACAAGAAACCCGGGTTGGAGTTCATTTAGAGCTAGAGTGTAGACATAGTTTTTCCAAATGGTTAGGAAGAAGAGGACCTGAGTCTGGCTTGGATGGGTGCCTTGTGCAGAATGAAGTGGTGTAGAGGACAGAAGATCACCCAGGGGTGAGTTCCCTGCCTGCATGGACGGCACAACCTCTGTCTTCAGGGAAATGGTGTCTGTGCTCTGAGGGTGAGAACCCAGGTCCCGTTCACCTGTGAAGTTGTGGTTGTCCCTCCACCCACCCAGCTGGGTCTATGTGTGTGTTGTTTTCCACTAATTCTTACGAAGAATGAGCTGACTCAAAGACATTAGGGAATGTCACTAAGCATCAAATCTGGAAGATAAAGTTCTGATCAGTTCTTCATTTTACCCAGATAACAATCGTGCACTAAGCGAGACATGCGGGGAGTAGAAGAGAGAAGTGGGACCCCGGCTTCTGTTTTCTTCTCAACGGGCTTGTGCCAAACACCATCTGGAAGAGTTTAAGTGATAGGTAAGGCAGGAGGACACAGGAGAGAAATTCTTCCCTCAGGCTGAGCCCACGGCACCTTCTGCCATGACCACCTGGGGATGGGTTGCTCAAGGGCAGAGAAAAGGAGGCGAATGGTCTCAGCAGCTGGAAGCCCAGATGCCCCTCTGCAGCCCACCCTGCTGTCCAGAGCCCATATCAATGCCTGGGTCAGTGTTCTGGGGGAAGATGTGCCTCAGTAAGGACACAGAGTGAACCATGGAAGCCCCAGATATTTCCAACACATATAATCATCAAATAGCTTCTAATAAGCCTAGAAAAACAGCCAGTACAAGTAAGGAAAAAAAGAGCCACAATAAGCAGTTACTTCTGCAAAGATGGTTAATAATTCTATACAAAGGGAGTAAATTTCATCAGTAATGAAGGAACTGCCAATTAAAATCTCACTGTGTTGTTGCTACATCGCAACCAGATGGGCTAATGTTGAACAAACTGCCAACAGTAAGTTGTGGTGAGCCTGAAGAGCTATTGGACATTTCACATGCTGCTGGCGAAAATGCGTATTGGCACATTCATGTCAGAGAGTTGTCGTCATCTACAAACGATGAATATACGCACACACTGGGACTCAGTACTTTTTTACTCTAAATATACCCAGCAGAACTGAGAGTATATGTGCTCAAAGAATGTCATCACAGCATTGCTTACGACAACCCCAAACTGGAAACAACCAGTTACTGATCTAGAATGGAATGGATGCCTAAATTACGGTATTTGCAAATATCTTTCTCCCCTCTGTGCTTTATCTGAGTGGTTTTGAAACCTGTGATAATTTTGATGCAGCCCAAATTATCAATCTTTCATATGGGGTGCTCTTCATGTCTTATCTGAAAAGCCATTTCATACCTCAAATTGTTGAATACATTACTACTTATTATTTTTCTAAGCTTTATCACTGTACTTTAGTTCTAGAATCCAGCTGGATTGGGTTCTCGGATATGATATAAAGTAGGGGATCAGATTTAATTTTTCTTTCAGTATGAATGCCCACTTGAACCATTACACTATATTAGAAAGAACATTCCTTTGTTAATTTTCTTATGAGCCACGTGTCACAAATTAAGTGTCCCAATAGATATTATCTGTTTGTGGACTATGCTTTATTCCTCTGGTCTCTCTGTATATCTTTGTGGCAATACTACAGTGTTCTAATTACTGTGTCTTTAAATAAGTCTTTTTTAAAAAAGATTTTATTTATTTATTTGGGAGAGGGCAGAGGGAGAGGGAGAAGCAGGCTCCCCACTGAGCAGGGAGCCAGAGGCGGGGCTCCATCCCAGGACCCTGGGATCATGACCTGAGCCAAAGGCAGTTGCTTAACTGACTGAGACACCCAGGAGCCCTGTGTATATTTAAATAAGTCTTAAGAGTTTGGAGTATTCTCCCAACATTGTTCCTTTTCAAAATTGTCTTGGTTCAGCTTTGCACAGTGGCAGTATCGTAGCCAATGAGGTTTATCAAAATTGTCTTGGTTCTTTTTAGCTCTCAGAATTCCCTATACATTTTACAATGTGCTTTACAAAAAAGGTAACTGGGTTTTGATTGGGAGTACATTAAAGCTAAAGATCAATTTGTTGAGATAGACATATTGAGTCTTCGGATGCACGAACGTGTAATATTTCTCCATTTATTTAGGTCTCCTTTACTTTCTCTTAGCAAAGTTTTATTATCTTTGGGTCTGTATGGTACATGGCCCTGGCATGTAACAATGCATGTCCTCTCATGTGTACATTCAGCTTACAATTTATTTCTAATTGCCAACATAATAAATCATCACTGAAAAATGTTTGCTCTGTGTCTGTCTCCATTACTAAAATTCAATTTTCCATTTGGACAGGAACCTTTCAGCCTTGATAATTGCTGTGTCCTCGGCCTTAGTAAAGTGGCTCCTTGTGAATATTAAGTGTTCAATCAGTATTTATTTGTGTATGTCATGAGTAATCAAATACCTAGAATCATTCAAGAAGTTCATTATGCTTTACTATCTTTCCCCTGAAGTTGTAGTTTCAGGTCTTTAGATATAAAAAGATTACTAATCTCAGTGAGAGGTGCTTCCCCAGAGGCAAGAACAAGAAGGCCCCTCAGGAGAACTGCGTCCCGCCTAGGAACCCATGCCCCATGCTCTTGGAGGAAGCGGCTGTGCCCTAAAACACTGAAGAGTTTCGTTTACGAAGGTAACTCTGGGGTGTCCTGGCCGCTCGTGACAGTCATAAATAGCAACATCAGCTGTGCGCACATTGCTGGTGATGAGAGTAAAATCTGTCCTGCCCCTGGGCCAGTGTGGGGCCCGTGAGGATGGAAGTGTGCACATACCAGGACTTGAGGAATCTCACCTGGTTTCTCCTGACACCAGGCAAACTTATGATGTCATCGGGATTTGTTTTACAGGTGATGCTGTTTCTCTCCCTTGGGAGTCAGGGAGGTTGGAGACTGTGTCACAGTGTTGTCCATTTTACAACCTGCAATTGCATGAGATATGCGAAAGTCAACACAAATACAGAATTTCATTTAATCCGTATGAATGTGTGTATGCAATTGGATTTTCAAAGGAAGTATTTTTGGATGAAGGATCAGTTTTTTGGAGAAAGATTCTCTCAGGCACATAGCCGACCTGATGAGACCTCTGTGACTCCCAATCCCAGCTTTCATGGGAAGGACGCTCAGAGTAGCATTTCCCTTCCACCTTCCCCTTCTCAGGTGGGGCACAGAGCAGCAGAAAACACAAGAGCAGAGACAGAGATCCCAACTTGCTCTGAGATCTGACTTGCTCCACCTCACTGGTCTGCTTTGGCCGGGATGCATTAATAGCCGCTCAGCAAGAAGAGAACCTGAACGATGACCAAGCAAAGCAGATTCACTCAGAGCAGAAACTGCTGCTCAGGATGCAGACATGTTCTTTCTCCCTTCTTCCACATCAGCCATAGTATTGGATATGGTTGAAAATACATGTAGTCATTTCCTGCACAGTGACAACGTAGGCCAAGCTGACCTGGCCATGGACAGGATGGCCCCTCCCTGCACCATGCTAGCTGCTGCGAATGAAGCCTGGGCCCTCCTAGAGGCAAGGCTGGGAAAATCCTAGAGACGTGAGAACACTGTAAACCAGAAATGTATCTAAAGAGGTGTCAGAATATAAGATTTGAATCTCCTGCCATTGATCCTTATCATAAAGAAATTAGAGTGTAAAGCATGAGTGAAGGAGTATGAACATCATTATTTGAATATACACAAAGCCTACTTCTTTCTTTGGCACAGCCTCCATAAAATCTCAATAGAGTAGGGTTCAGGGAGCTCCCAGGTTGGTGAACACATCCATACTGGGAGGATGACACACCCCAATCCATGGGGACAGGAGCTGTTGCACTGAGGACCCTCCCAGTCCTCACATTATGTATCTCTCTGTCTAGCTGATCATCTGTATCTTTATCATAGCCTTTAATAAACTGGTGAACATAAGCAGGTAATTCTCGGAGTAGTGTGAACTGCTCTAGCAAACTAATCAAACCTGAGGAGGGGTTCATGGGAACCCCTTACCTATATCTGGTCAGAGGCAAAGATCCCTTCTTCACTCCCATTAGACGATGAGACCCCTGATGGGCTAGTCCTTCTCAAGCTGGGGCCTCCACACCGCCCTGTAGAGCCACGGGCAGCTGCTGTGAAGGATGAAGTATGGACACAGAAGCCACTGAGAGCAGACCCAGACCCAGGAGGCTGTGCCCCTGGGGAAACTCCATCTTGAAAGTGCTTGGTGTCGTCCCCACAGCTGGTCAGGGACAGCCACCTGGCTTTTATGCACTGGAGCTTCTCCACTCACGGGTGGTTGCTTGTGCCCAGTCTCTGTGAGAGTGGTGACATCTTCTCCACAATGTGCATCAGCTTCCTCCCTAAACATACACATGGGATGCATATAGACCCAAATTTGAGGTCTTCCCTGAAACAAAGCTAAAAATCATTTTCTTTCCCGTAACAAATTTCAAAACTTGCTCTAATATAAAAACAAAATCCTAGTGTGAGGGCAAAAATAACGTTATGGATTCTCCATACTTTCAATAAACAGCAAAAATAAAAGTGAAACTGAGGAAATCTGGGGAGAAAGTAGGAACCAATATGAAAAGACCTGCTTCTCTGGCAGGTGCATCAAGCATGCATAAGGTACAGCGGGAGAGGAAGAGATGATATCCCAGATAAGGATCTGACCCATGTGTCTCCATTCAGGTCCACTCTGGAGACCTACCACAGGGTTGCACCCCCCTGGGGGGTTGGCTTAGACTTTTGTTCTACTGCATCCCAGCTCCACTCCCTCTCTGCCCAATCCTGCTTTCTCTTTCCAGAGATGGTGATCTCAAGAACATTCCCCAACCAGTGTCCCACATGCCACATTCGATGTGAGTCTGCTTTCCAGAGAACAACGCGTATGACCAGTGACGTCAGAGAGTATCACAGGCCAGATGGTCATAATAACCTGCATAGGCAGAAGGTGTACATTTTCCAAATAGTACAGGGACAGAATGATGTCAGAAAGAGAGATCTGTGGCAGGAGATAACTGACTGCACATATTATTAGAAATTAAATCATTGTTCAGGCTCTTAGAGTATTTTGTCTGTTACTGGAAAACTCTAGGTCAGGGGAGCTGAAGCCTAAAATCATGGCTTCTGACTCAGTTCCTAGACCTAAGTCAGTTCCTACTCTCAAGCTCATTGACTGAGAGAAGGCCAGGTCTCAGAGGAAGGACCCTAAAGTTTTGCCATAGATGTATTGAGAAAATCTTGCTTCCTTATTTTCCCTAAGGAACTCAGGGCTCTGGGCCTGAGCTCAGAATGTTCCCTCTCTGCCCTGATGTGAAAGCCCTCTGCTAGGAGGACACACAGTGGAAGGCAGTGCTCTGGTGGAGGAGGGAAAGGAACATTTGTCTGGGCTTAGTGTTTAGTGTTTGAAAAATTACATGGGACAAAACTGATGATTCATATATAAATATTTAGGTGGCTTGGATGGTGACAAAATTTTCTTTTGGAGTCTTGCATTGACAAGATATGTTAATGCTGTGAAAATTTACACTCAACTCATACCTCTCTTACTTAAAGAACAGGCAGTTTCAATAACCATATCACGTAAAGATCAACAAGATTAATGTTCTCTTTTTGTATTCTTTCCTCTCCATCTCTCAGGCGAATCAAACTTCCCACAGAGAAAAAGCAAACAAACAATCCATCTATCTCACAATCAAGCTGTGGAAGAATATTTTTTAACTGACAAGAAAAGTGGTAGGATTTCATGAGAACTCCTCAGGACAGAAGTTCCAGCCCTCATAGGAGAGACTTTCGGGTCAGGGATGCAAATTCCTACACAAAGTAAGATTTGTGTTTATAAAAATCGAGAGAGTATAAGGTGGCTTATGGCCAAAGGGAACTTCTGTGTCACTTTTCCCAATTAGACTGGTGTGATTCAGGGCCCTGCCAAAGGATTAGCATTGATATAAGAATAACCTTCACAGTCAACATAAGACATTGCTCCCATTTCTCCACAGGATTCAGATGAAATTCAGGCATCTCTCAAAATTTATTTACTTATTTATTTATTCCAAGGAGAAAGAAAGGAAAGAAATGACAATATTAGGAAGGAATTCAGAGCACGCAGATGGAGATCAGGGTTTTGAAGTATCTAGATCACTGAAGCTCAGAAATGACCTGCTTCACATGGTTCAGAAGTAACTTATAAAGTCAGAAGATCAACACACTCACAGGTGCAGTGAACTAACTACCTGTCAACTAGTTTATTTATTGGTTAGTTTATCCCCTAGTGGTGAGAATTTGCATTTACTTAGAAAAGGTGACCTATTTCAATCACAGGTCCTAAGAATCTACTCAACACACATGAAGTTGGAGATGCTCCCTTTGCTGGATGGCTTGATCTCATTTCTCAGGCGAGAACAAGCTCACCTTTTATTGAAAAAACATCCATTTGGGCTCAGTCAGACCACAGACTTCTGTGTGTCTCTCATCTTGGCCAAAGAAGTGTGAGTTTGAGCTTTTGGCTTGATAAAATGTATAGATCAAAGTCTACAGAATATATAAGAGCATCGCACTCCCCGTCCCACACACTCTGACCCCAGGTTAATGGACTCACACAGTTGCACCAATAAGACGGTCTTCCCAAGATACACAACTCACACACTGGCTTCCAGTTTTCCGGACCCAAATGAACAGCCTTTGGCACAGAGACAAAGTGCAATAAAACCCACCTGTGTAAGTCCTTGCTCATTCAGTTGATGGTGGTCAAGATTAGAGACTCTAGAGTCCTGTTCTCCACCTGGACCTCATAGAGGTTCTTCTTACACCCCTTACAAATGCTTATTATTTTTGCATGGTGTGCAGTGACCAGTGTTGATGGGATCAGTTTTATTGTCCAGGGTACAACATAATTTGTAAACATACAGGAGACACGGATTCCTGTTTAGAATTAGGAATACTCGTCCTTCAGTCTACAGGTAGTACAGGAAAATTTCAAACCCTTTTTCGGATCACTAAAGAATTTTTATACAATTTTGCTTTTTCTGGATATTTTAGAGGAAAAATTATGAGATAAGCAACCAAACAGAAAAGGAGACTTTAAAGTTTTCATGCTAAGCTTCATAGGAAATAGTAACATTCTTTGAAATTCAAGCAATCTAAGGAATATTTAATAAAAATAACATTTCAAAACTGATACCTGGTAAAATAAACATGTCAGATTAATAATATTGAGTCATATTTCCACAGTTTGAGTTTTCATGTAGGATAATGCATAATGTGTCTTTTTTTTTAGTATAGTTGATACACATTGTTAGTAATGTGATCTGTAATTTAAAATTTTAAGGAATAAATCTTTAAACTCACTTTAAGATCTATAATATTGTCTTGTATTTATCCTCTTTGTTTTTGTCCTTATGTTTTTCATTTTCAGTGACTTAACTCTCTGAATTCATTCACTAGTAGGATTCACTAGGAGGGCTGGCATTTTCAAGAGTAAGATTCTGGATTGCATTGGCTAGTACTTTGAGAAAAGATCAAAGAAAAAAACCACAAAAAGGGTAAATAAAATGCAGCTAGTAAAATATGGAATATGGGCTATTATGCTCCTACTTCTATCACAATTTGTCATTAGCACCCGAGTCCTTCCACAGAGTTCAGGGTTTACATTCAATACTTTTTTTTACACCATATCTCTTCCAACATTGGTACAAAATCTTATTGTTGGAGGATTTCCTAGAAGACATTCAGACTGAGCTTTCTTGTGTAATCATGCTTGGAATTGTATGTATTTTTTTTTTTCCCAATTCATATGACTTTGGGTTTAAATTACCTGAGATCTAACAGAACTACAAACTCTATTCATTCAGTTTCTCCAGGATTTTATTTGCAGGACAGTGTCTTTAGTTGTGAGGTAATTTAGAGTTGACACAATTCTCACAAACAACTGAATATGACATACGTCAGGCTGACACATGTAGAATCATTAGGTTATGTCCCTATTTTAATGAAGGATGGTTGGTAAACTGATGCCCCAAGCAGCTCTGACCCCACACCCTGTTCCAAAGTGACTGTGCTTCACTGAAGACCCAAGAAAATGTCAGTCATAGATAGATATAAGTGACCCCTAGGCATTGAAATAGTTATCCCAGTTTTTGCTATTCTCACACACAGAATCTCTTTTTGAACTGCAGACTCATAGCTATGGATGCCGAACATAAAAGCCAAGTGAAAGACACAACTTCTCACACAGAGCTACCAAAGAACCAGAATCCCTGACAGAAACTGGCTACACATGATGAGGAAGCCTCTTTATGGGAAGGGGTTTCCTGAGCATCAATAACAAAAAGATAATGTAAAAGGAAACATTACAAAATGAAACATTGTTTATTCTGTCCCATCCTTTTAGGAAGTGCTGCCCTTAAGAAATCTCTTTGATTGCTACGGGATGTGTGTGTGTGTGTGTGTGTGTGTGTACGTATCTCATATATACCATACGGTAGTGTGTCTATCTATCTATCTATCTATCTATCTATCTATCTATCTATCTATCTATATCGGGGGGGGGGAAGAGAGAAAGCAGTATGACAGGATACACATCACATTGTAACAAATTTGATACTCACTGCCTGAAGCATAAAATCTGTCTTCTCTTCTATTCTCTTCAACAGGACTATTAGTTCTCTACCTGTAAGTGAGAGATTCTTCTCTGTCAAGTTCTCACTTTCATCTTCTCAAAGAGTATATTCATGACGTCCCAGGGTGAGTTTAATTTATTATTAAATCATTATTAAATTGTCTAAACCATTACCCTGGAAACTCAGATCTCAGAGACTCTAGACTATCTACAGTATGTGCTGTGATTTGCAGAAGTGCTGCCGATCAGCTGGAGTGGAAGTGGGACCTGTTTCCTTCTGGACATTAGCTGAGAGGAATCCAAGCAGGATGGCCATTCACCTGCCAGAAATGGACTCTAGACACTCATGTCTATATCTTCAGGGTCTCTGGAGCTTTCTCAGAAGGGCAGGGCTATAAGCACTGTGTCCGGCCACAGATCCTGATTTTCTCAGTCAGATCCTACTTCTGACTCAGGCAATAAGGAATTTGTGTCTGTGAGTTTTCCTCCAAGCACAGAAGACATTTTAAGCTACTTGACTCACAGGAGAGGGACCTGCACCCTGCCTTTGGCTCTTTCCACTCTGCTACACCCACCAGGGGATTTGCATAGTGTTCCTTGGGGAGGACCTCCCCTTGTAAGTCTGAGATAAAGGTCAGCTCTAAGCTTGTCTTTACTTACTAGGACTCATCAGTTCAGCTTCTCAAAATGAGGTTCCCTTCTCAGCTCTTGGGGTGGCTGATGCTCTGGATCCCAGGTAAGAGCGGAGGGGGGGGTGATAAGGGAGAACTGGGTTGGAATAGTGGCTCTGGGGGTGCTTTGCTCTCCAAGTGTATTTTGTCCATGTGTTAGGTTGCCCTCCAATAAGGGCAATTTAATTTTTAGGCCTGTGAAAATTACAAAGAAACTAAAAGGAACAAAGAGCAGTGCTTTAGTGAGATGCTGAATAAGAATGAGGCCACTTTGCCTTGCAATATTGGGTATCTTTGGAAATTGGATATATTTAGCGTATGAATCAAATCACAAAATATGGTTTTGCCTAAAATATACACCACAAAAATCATAAAAATGACTTATAATGTTTCTAAATATCCTGTACTTATCTCTCATTATTTTAGGATCCAGTGGGGAGGTTGTGATGACACAGAGCCCCCTGTCCCTGCCCGTCACCCCTGGAGAGTCCGTCTCCATCTCCCGCAGGGCCAGTCAGAGCATCCAGCGCAGTAATGGAAAGAGCTATTTAAATTGGTACCTGCAGAAGCCAGGCCAGTCTCCACGGCTCCTGATCTATACGGTTTCCAACCGTCTCACTGGGGTCCCAGACAGGTTCAGTGGCAGTGGGTCAGGGACGGATTTCACCCTGAGAATCAGCAGGGTGGAGGCTGACGATGTGGGGGTTTATTACTGCCAGCAAGGTACACATGCTCCTCGCACAGTGGTTCAGCCCCAAACACAAACCTCTCTGTCTGGCTGTCACCACTCTGCACATGTGTTGCTTGAGTGGGGAGCAGGCCCAGCAGAGTCTCTGGGCAGGCGTGAGTGGCAGATGCTGGAGAATCAGGGCAGTAACGTGCAGCTGAGTGCTCTGGACCGTGTTATGGCCCTTCGGCTGCAACAGCCCTGGCGGGGCAGAACCAGCTCCAGAACAGCCATGACCAACCTGCTGTGTGAACAGTAAGCTGGAAGGGAGAGCTGACCTGAACCTCATCCCAACCCTCCCGGCCTTGAGTGCACTGATCAATTACATTTCGTCAGCCCGAGAGTCAGAAACGTGAGGCATATTGGTGACAACAGAATCACATACGTTTTGGAGCTAACAGATTTTGCTACATTTTTAATAGGATAATATTTGATATCATTCAGAATTTATTATTGCTTATTTTCCCACTCCTTGACCTTCTTCTTTCCCAGTTACACTAACCGCTCTTGCACGATGTTCTCTAGATCGCATTCTATACATGACATCCCCACAGGAAATATGGCTGAGAACGATTAGTAAAATTTTGTTCTTCAAGCACCAAATAGACTTTTTAAAATTCATAACAGATATAAGCTCCTAATCCTATAAAGAAGATGTGGTCTACATATACAATGGAATTTTACTGAGCCAGGAAAGAATGAAATCTTGCCATTTGCGACAACATGGATGGACCATCAGGGTATTATGCGAGGAGAAATAAGTCAGACAGAGAAAGGCAAACCCACATGATTTCATTTATATGTGGACTCTAAAACATGAAGCAAAACAAACAAAAGCAGAAAAGACCCATGAATACATACAGAGTCCAAACTGGTGGTTGCCTGAAGGGAAGGGGACAGTGGGGAAGGCAAAATGGGTGAAAGAGAGTTTGAGGAACAGGCTTCCAGGTATGGGATAAGTAAGTCACAGGGATGAAAGGTACAGCACAGGGAACGTAGTCAATGGTAAATAGTGTTGTATGGGGAGAGACGGTAGCTACACTTGTGATGAGCATAGAATAGCATATAGCTATGTCAAAAAAGAATTATGAGAATTCTTCAGGGAATTTAGAATCTCAGTTTTGAAAACTGCTACAGCAATGTAAACTAAGTATCCACAGTCTTAGAAGTAAATATTAAATTTAAATATTGTCACATTTGATGGAAAAGAGCACTATTTTATATGAAGCTTCAAACAAAACAATCTGTAGTAAGACAATTTTAAGATTATTTTCTTTGTAATTGAAGAGACAGTGATAGAATGCATTAAACAGGTGTTTTGAGGTAGGCAAATTATGGAGCTACTTTCAGTTTCATGTATTATATCCACATATTGCAAGAAATGTCAGAAGAAACATTAAAATATCATTGTATACATTTATATCTAACATTAAATTCAGATTTACACTAAACTGATTTGCGTGAAGAGTTAAGTCATTTTTCAAAAAAATGGTTCATCAGGTCTAGAAATATTAAAATTTATATTTCAAAATAATTTATCAGAAAGGCATCATAATGCTGTCGCAGACTATAAAATATTCCTAACAGCTCAAGTTTGGGTTTTTGGTTTTTTTTTGCATCAGAGAAAAAAAGCCTTCTCAAAGTTAAAAATTTTCAAAAAATATTTGAGGTCTTGTATTCGCCAAAAGAGACTGATGTCATTTTCAATTATGTATGGAAATTGAATTTGCTAAAAGTACAAACGTTGATGCCATAATAAATGAAATTGCAGAAAAGCAATCCAGAAAAATCTTATAATCAGTAAAATATCAAATTAATAAAGTCTTAATCATCTATTATACATACATATTTATTGTATTATATAGAATTATAATACACAAATATTATTCTTGCAAGTCTATCTGTTTGTAAGTTCACTGCAAGTTTATTGGAATATTTGCAAATTTATTGCCAGTATTATTTTGCCAGTTCTAACACACAAATGTCATTTTTGCAAATACTTACTTGTCTGTATTTGCTCTAGTCCTGTGGGTCTGAGAACTCAAGTCCTGCTGGCCACCAGAGCCAGGTGGTCAAGGGGTATTGGTCTGGATGGCAGCCATAAAACCCGGACGCCAGACGGGTGCACCAGCTCTTTCCAGGTAGACACCAGGGACCTGGAGCTGGGCAGAGAGAAAATGCAGAGTGCAACCACAGGCTTCCCTGATTTCCAGGGAGGAATGTACTCAGCCCCTGGATGTGTTCCGAATTAGAAGCCTAACCCTCAGGCAGCAGCTTTTAAGAAATGAAAATAGGCCTCTTTGAGGGTAAGACTGGGAGGTGGGCCGTTCCGTCTGCTCCCTGTTTCTTTGTCTACTATTGTTTTGGGGGTCTCCGTGCACACCCCCCTGGCTTCCAGACAGAGGTGTTTGGGGGACGGTTCCTCAGGTGGAAGTCTTACAAGTTGGGGCACTGGAAGTTGGGTCCAAACCCTTCGCTCTTCAGGGAGAAGCAGGTATTTATAAGTTCCCTTCCAGGGGCGCCTGGGTGGCTCAGTTGGTTAGGCGACTGCCTTCGGCTCAGGTCATGATCCTGGAGTCCCGGGATCGAGTCCCGCATCGGGCTCCCTGCTCGGCAGGGAGTCTGCTTCTCCCTCTGACCCTCCTCCCTCTCATGCTCTCTGTCTCTCATTCTGTCTGTCTCAAATAAATAAATAAATAAATAAATAAATAAATAAATAAAAATCTTTATAAGTTCCCTTCCAATCATATATTGTGCGTTGGGGGTGGAGTTTATGGCAAGAACGTGTCCCAGCTTTGTGCACCTGTTTCAGTGTGGGTATTTCCTCTTTAACTCAATGTGTAGGAGTCCCTCAGCTAGTTTCTGGATTTTTTACAGTGGGAGTTGTCCCATGTGTAGCTGTAGATTCCATGTGCCCATGGGAGGAGGTGAATTCAGAAGCCTCCTATACCACCATCTTGGACCAGAACGTCTTTTTCTTTGGATTCTTACAGAAGAAGTTTGGATCACAGACTTTAAATGTTTCCTCTTTTTTTTGTTTGAGCGTAGTTGACACACAATGCTACATACTATTTCAGGTGTACAACATAGTGATTCAACGAGTTTATAATTGTTCTTTGCTCACATCTGTCACCATACAATGCTATTACAATATCACTGACTCGATTCCTTATGCTGTAAAAATATTAAATAAATAAATAAACATTTCTTCTTTCTGAATATAGGCATTTAATGCTATTTATTTCCATCTAAGTATTGTTTAATCTCCCACAAATTTTGACACGCTTATCATTTAGTTGTATTTGGTATTATCCGATTATGTAATATTCACTTAAAATTATTACATTATTCTATCCATACGTTATATAGAAAGGTATTCCATCATATGTGAGGATTTTGTGAATAATTTATTGTTACTGCCTCTAACTTAATTATTTTGTTGTCAAAGAACATTTTCTGTAAAATTTCCACACATTTAGGGTTACTTAGACTTGTTTTATGGCACAGGGAATGGTTCATCTTGGCAAATGTTCAAGGTGCTCTCCACAAGGATACACATTTTTCCACTTGTGCTTTACTGTTCTCTGGCAATTAATTCAAGTTGGTTGGTAATGTTGCTAATGTCTTCTATTCCCTAACGGTTTTCATTTTGTTCTATCAAGAGCCGATAGAGCTGTTCTATCAAGTGTGTAAGATATTTAAATTTAACTACATTTATGGAAATTGGCAAACACTACAAACCAGAACTTTTATTTTTCTGGAGAGCTGGTTGTCAGACATTGACTAGCACAATAATGGTGCGATGTAGGCTGTAACTGTTTTGTCAGAGTTCCCTTTTTTTCTATTTCTACCACCACTTTATTTCTACCAAAAAGTTTTTTATGTTGATGAAGCCCCAATAGTTCATTTTTGCCTTTGATTCCCTTGCCTTTGGAGACCTGTCTAGCAAGAAGTTGCTGCGGCCGAGGTCACGGAGATTACTGCCTGTGTTCTCCTCTAGGATTTTGATGGATTCCTGTCTCACATTTAGGTCTTTCATCCATTTTGAGTTTATTTTTGTGTATGGGCTAAGAAAATGGTCTAGTCTCATTCTTCTGCATGTGGCTGTCCAGTATTTCCAACACCATTTGTTGAACAGACTGTCTTTTTTCCATTGGATATTCTCTCTTGCTTTGTCGAAGATTAGTTGACCATAGAGTTGAGGGTCCATTTCTGGGCTCTCTATTCTGTTCCATTGATCTATGTGTCTGTTTTTGTGCCAGTACCATACTGTCTTGGTGATCACAGCTTTGTAATAGAGCTTAAAGTCCGGAATTGTGATGCCGCCAGCTTTGCTTTTCCTTTTCAACATTCCTTTGGTTATTCGGGGTCTTTTCTGGTTCCATACAAATTTTAGGATTATTTGTTCCAGAGGAAGATGCACATCAGCTGGGTGTTGGTGAGGCGGTCCTGGCTTGTAAGTCTCTGTGGTCCTTCCACTTGTATAAATTAGGCGGGCATAGGAGAGGGAAGGTTCTCGGTGCTTTTGTGAGGTGTGTGTACCTCTGGTACAAGGCATCACTTACGTGTTCCTGTCCAGGCAGGCTTAATTCAATCCCATTAGCAAAGAAAGGCTTATGGGGCTGTGCATAAAGTAACTTTGTTCTAAGGTGACCTAAGAGGGGGAGGGGGCGCCTGGGTGGCTCAGTCGGTTAAGCGTCTGCCTTTGGCTCAGGTCATGATCTCAGGGTCCTGGGATGGAGCCCCATGTCAGGCTCTCTGCTCAGTGGGGAGCCTGCTTCTCCCTCTGCCGGCCGCTCTGCCTACTTGTGCTCTCTCTATATAAACAAACAACAAAGAAAGAGTAATGCTCTGGAGGAATGGCATCACACCTGCTCCTTTCCCTTCATGACCCAGGCTGCCACCAAACTGGAACCCATTGAGAACTGACTCATTCCCCAGACCTTGTTCCTCCCCTTCCCCCTGAAGGCCAAGCGTCTTCTACAGTCAGCTAAGCCCAGGCCCCGTAGAGGGCCACCGTGAGGTCTCCCAGACACGGAAGCAGAACCCATGACCTTCACGGTATCTGAGGGAGAGCAGCTGGGCCCACAGCTGCTGGAGGAGTTTGGGGTGCTGTCTCTAACACTGTGGGTGGGTGGCTGCCCTCTGCTGGCAGGAATAGTGGGCTGCATCTTTGGCCTCCAGGGTGCTGATGGTGAGAGTAAGAGATCCCACATCCAGCGCAGCTGAGGCGAACTGGGACCCCTGAAGCCAGGCTTGCTGTGCCATAAACAAGAAGCTTAGGAGAAGCTCCAGGCTTCTGTTGGTACCAGTTTAAGTTGCTGGAGCTTATACTGGTGCTGGTCCTACAGGGGATGGTGAGTCTGTCCCCTTGGGAAGCAGCCAGGAAGGCTGGAGACTGGATCAAGATTATTTCCCCCACCGGAAACTAAGATCACATAGGAGAGACGAAAGAGATGGAGGGGAGCAGAAACAGAGGTAGAGAATGTCTTCCTACCAGGCAACATACAGATTTACCATAAGACTCAACCTAAAAAAAGAAAAAGCTGGTCTTAGACTCCAGCTCTGATGGCAAAGAGGTTCTAAGTTTTGAACTTCCCTTCTTTCTCAGCTGTGACACTGAGCAGCAAATGCTGAGAATTTGAGCCGGAAAGTCCATTACGCTGGCTGAGTCCTGTCACAGTCTAAACACCTGCTCTCATAAGAATGCCTCTTAAAAACAATTCTGAGGGTTTTGTGATTTCAGAGGAAGATGCAAATCAGCAGCGTGTGGGTGAGGAGGTCCTGGCTTCTAAGTCCGTGTGGTCCTTCCACTTGTATAAATTAGGCTGGCATAGGAGAGGGAAGGTTCTCGGTGCTTTTGTGAGGTGTGTGTACCTCTGGACCAGGACATCACTTACATGTTCCTGTCCAGACAGCTTAATTCAATCCCATTAGCAAAGAAAGGGGCAGTGCCGGAGGTGAATTTCCTCTGTGGTGAATTCCCTCTGTGGTAAGAACCTGCTGTACATAATTTCCATCGGAAAATCCCAACCCCCACAGGTCTGCCTCCTCTTTGCCCAGCTGCTGCTGAACTGAGACCCTGTCCATTCATTTAGGTCTCTGCAAATACCTCTGAACTCCCAAAGCATAGGAAAACTAGAAGCCCAGTGTGTGATTTGGAGCCTAGATATACTCAAGGATGTTCCATGAATGATAGGCACTGGTTCCATCTAGAGAAGAGAACCTGCCTATAAGGTTGAGCCAAAACACCTCTCCTTCTGAAACTGAAGGACATGCAGCTGTTGGCTCATTAGCACATTTAGCTCTCTACCCCATGCTGGTTTCAAATGGA
>NC_058412.1:37601067-37668304 GCF_002201575.2 Neomonachus schauinslandi
TTGGATTTTGTTTGCTCTTTATTTTCTAGGTTCTTAGGGTAGAAGCTTAGGTCATTGGTTTGAGATGGTTCTTTCTTTTCTAATTCAGGCATTTTTCAAATAACATTTCTAATATTATTTGTTTATCATTTTATTACAAATTTAACACTAGGCTGAGGGAAACATTGGCTATTTCTTCATTTGGGAAGCAATAGGAGAAATATGAGAAGCTGGAATGGAAACAGGACCTTGAGGGGTCGGTCTGATGCTGTTCATGATCCATTACCTGGGAGGAGTTTTCATATTTGATGTCCTGGGCACTGGAGCCTTTTGGGAGAAAGAGAATGGAAACAAGCAAACAAAAAACCCTATGTAGTACGACAGTTATAGAAGACTTTAGGGTGGCCCCATGACACCCACAGCCCAGGGTTCATGCCCTCCCATTTAGTGCGGGCAGAGCCTGTGACTTACTTCTAGCCCATACAATCTTGCAGAGGTGAAGGGATTTTGCAGATGTCATTATGATCCCAAATCAGTTGACTCTGAGTTCATTAAAATGGGGATTATGCTGGGTGGGCGTCACTAAATCAGGACAAAGCCCTTAAGGGAGAACTAAGCCCTCTCTGTTGTTGATAGATTTCCCCTTGCTGGTTTGATTAGTAAGTATCTCACACGTCAGGAATTTTGCGTGGCTTCTAGGACATTGATGTGACCTCTGGCCTGCAGCCACCAAAGGCCAGGACCCTTAATCAGATAGTCACAAAGAAAAGAATTCTTCCCACAACCTGAATGACCTTGGAAACAGATTCTTCAAGCCTCCAGATGAGAATGGAGTCTGGCCAACACCTTGGTTTCATCCTGGGAGACCCCAAGAAGAGAACCCAGCTAAACTGCCCAGAGACACCTGACTTCTAGAAACTGTGTGATGATCAATGTGTGTTGTGTTGTTTTAGCCACTAAGTTAGTAGTAATTTGTTATGGAACAATAAGAAATGAATACAACAAGAAAGTTTCCTATGTGCTGAGATAGTGTTACAAACTTAGAAACTAAGGGGAATCTGAACAGAGGGAAATGTTACAGAGCACTATTTGCCAGTTTCCCCAGCTCCCCCTGGGGGGGATATAGAAGCCCAAGGGAGGCCAAGGTAGGGGTGAGGAGGGTTGTGAAAACTGACCCTTCCATGCTTGTCACTGTGCACACTCAAGCTTCTGGAGACCACTCTACCTGTAATGTTCCAGAAAATAGAAAAAGAGAGAGGACAAGAGAAGACCTTGGCCAGGTCCATGGTGGGTATCATAGAAAAAGGACATGAAAATTGGACAAGGAGAAAAGGATAAGTAAATATATCTAGGACAAAAGAACTAGTTTCTGAGAAAGACACAGAGATGGAGAAATCTGAATCAAAGGAGCACAGATAACTACATCACAATTCTTAGGTTTCTAAACAACCATGGAGGGATGTTTATGTGAGTCTTGTAGTAACATGATCGTTAAATTATAAAACAGGTTATGTGGAAAACACACACACAGAGACACATGTCAGTTTGAGATCTTCCTCTTTCATAGTTTGACCCTTTTACCCAAACCACCCAGAGACCCCGGGTCATGAGGAGCAACATCTGAGGGAGCTGAGCCTCACTGAGCAGTCGCCTGGGGAGGTTTTTGTTTAGACCCAGAGCACTGTGGGAGGAGCCTCCTTACCCTGCAGGCAGTAATAGTTGGCAGCGTTGCCGGCCTCCACAGATCAACTGTGAGGCTGAAATCAGTCCCAGACCCACCACCACTGAACCTGGCTGGGACCCCAGACTCTCGACTGGATGCTTTATAAATCAGGACTTTAGGACGCTGTCCTGATTTCTGTGGATACCGGGTCATGTAGTGGGTAATGCCCCAAATGTCACTGACTTTCTGACTGGCCTTGCAAGAGATGGTGGCCCTCTGCCCTGGAAACATGGTCAAAGAGCCCGGAGACTGGGTCAGCACAATGCCCCCAGTGGAGCCTGGAATGATAAACACAACAAATTTAACAGATGTGCTGAGAGCAACCCAGTGGAGGCCCGCAGCACTGAGGACCCTTGTAGTCAAAGTCATGCACAACACTCGGAGGAACCAGAAGACGAAAGGTAACTGGGCAACTGGAAACCTATACCAAATGCTTGAATTCCAGCCACCAAGAACCCAGAGACACCAAAAGCATCGTGGCCACAGTGACGTTTGCCCACCATTTCTCCGTATGCCCCCCTCTCACTTGGAGCCCAGAGCAGCAGGATCCACAGCAGGGGAGCCCTGAACCCCATCTCTGAGAGCTGGACTAGAGGCTGCTCCTCAGGGGGCCTGACCAGCTGCCTTGAAGGATGCTGAGAGCAGCCTGGAGCTCTGCCTAATGCAAATCAGCTCAGAAGAGCTTGAGGTTGTGCTCAAAGGGGACACCTGCTCTCAGAACACCCTGTGGGACTTGGGGTCCCCAGAAATTTCCAAGTGTAGCTCAAGGGATTTGGGGGCCAGTTTCTTGAATCTTTGCCTTCTAGCCTGGCTGAGAAGCCATGTGGGGGAGTGCCCTGGGGCTGCCCTACCATTAGGATATAGGTTATTTCAGGAACACTCTTAATCCCCAGAATTAAAATCTCATACATTACCACAATAATGCATTTCAAGTTGTGATTCTTGTCAGGAAGAGAAAGCCGTGGGATTATAAAGAGTGAAACAGGGTGGCCTGGCTCAGATGGGGAGGGCAAGTCGGCCCCACTGAGTAGATGGCCTTTAAACCGAGTCCTGAAATGCCCTCAGGACCTGGAAAGGGTGAGAGGGCTGAGCGTGGAACCTTGATGAAGGCTGGGAACCGACACTAATCAAGGCACCTGCCTCGGTGTGGATAAGCCCGGGACTCTCCATCTGCTCCATCCTGGAAACCAAGGTCGTGTCCCCCCGGAAACCCGCCCAGGCGGAGGGGTCACTCCTACTCAGAGTGGAGAACAATCAGTGCCCGACTTCGGGTTCACCCTGCCTCTAACGTTGGCGTGTCATGTACAGGCACCACAACAAAGCACAGAGGACAAACCTGTGTGACTCCCAGCCCGCAGGTCAAGAGCACACCCTCTACCTATCACCTCAACACTTTCTCTCTCATGAGCTAATTCTTTGTCTTCTGCAAAATGCCCTCCCAAGTGGCTCCCAGGGACTCTTCCCAAACAGGAGCAGGCTAAGCCACATGGGATTTGTCATCTCCTAACCAGTAATTCTGGTTGTTGGTCATTTGTCAGGGGTAGGGCCAGGCACGGGCAGGCGGCCCAGGAGAGTGGCTGGCAGGCTGCCTCACCAGGAGTCACCACGACCTTTGACTTTGCCAGCTCTGCCTTCATCCTCCACGGAGATTTGCACCATCCTCCCACGCCTACTGCCTCCACCACAGGCCCAGCCCTATAGCCCCATGCTGATCACTGGGTCTTTTCTAGGGACAGGGTCTGAGCAGCCTCGGGACGGTGAGAGGCAGCCAGATGGTGCCACCATCCCAGATCCTCAGGCTCATGCTCCTGTCTGTGTTCCAGGTGAGAGAACGTTCCCAAGTCGAGCGTTCCCGCGGGGGCGATCCTCGTGCTCCCTGAGGAGAGTGGCCTTGGGAGGGGACAGGAAGCGAATGTCACTGACTGCACAGGCTTGCTTGGGCTTGGCCTCACCTTGGGAGCCCATCCTGGCTCTACTGGGATCACAGCATCTCCGCATCAGCCCACTGTGCCTGCGACGGCAGGTTCCAGTGGGCACACGGCACCCCCCAGGCGGCTGCGTGCTTGTCTGTTTCCCAGGACAGAGTCCCCATTGGCTGCAGGGCCAGTGAGAGCCTCCTCTGCGTGGCCGGGAAGCACCGCTTAGGCTGTGCCAGCGCGGGCCCGGAGGGGCCGAAGGCCCTCACTTACCTCCCTGCCACCTGAGTTAACGGGGTGCCCGCCCGGGTCAGGGGCAGGGGCTCTAGGGCAGACTTCACTCTCGCCATCAGCAGCCTGCAAGCTAAAGACAATATGACCAGCCACGGCCTTGCAACATCAGGACGTACTGTCCCAATGACATGACCCCAAATATAAACCAGCACAACTGGGCAAGGGGGCGGGTGTCCCAGCTGCTTCTCACTTACTAGCCACGATTACAGATGCAGTTCATTTGTTTGTTTTGTTCAGCTTGGGGTGTGGGGCAGAAGGTTGGCATGGTGTCATTTTAAAATCTGCAGCTGGGACTCCTCTTCAAAAGAGCTCTAGCCTCCTTCTCTGTTTTCCCATTCACTTCCTTTAAATCTGACTTCAGCCCTCTCTCTGGGCCTCGTGCGAAGTCATGACGGCCCCAGTCTGGCGCTCTCCACTCAGGTCCCAACCACCCCTCCCATTCCTTCCAACTGCTGTCCCCACGCAGAACCTCCTCCCTAGGTGGAAGTTTGTGGTCATCGTCTGCTGAGCATTCCTATTTCCCGATTTTGCCATTCAAATTTTATTCCAGAGAAAACATCTCACGAAGGAGAAATACTAGATCTCAGTCTATCCTTGTGCTAGAACCAATGCACATTATTCTTTTCCCAACACATTTTTTAACGTTAAAAAAAAAAAAAAAGTCCTCTAGTGCAAAACCAGGAGCAAAGAGCAGGTTCCTTTTGTCACTAGAAAATGTTTTAAATTTGAAAAGAACAGCAAAGCAGATTATAAGAGAGTGGCAAACAAAAATATGGAAAACGCGAGAGAGAAAGGACTCAGTACCTGAAAACCTTCTCCCCAAAGCACAACCTCTGAACCACTGACATGAGCAGTAGCCTGCGTCTCTTCTGAAAGCACCCTGAGCTTTTGTGCTTCCCCTGCATGCAGCCTTCTTATGGAGCTTCTGTCGCCCCCTTCAGCCACTTCTAGATCGTAGACCTACCTAGAAAGTGGAAGAACAATGTTTGAGATCAAGATAGGTAGACCATGCCCCTCTAGTGTCACTCCTTATTGCAGACAAACACCAGCCCCAAAGTGTCTCCCCGTTTCTGGAATATTTTAGTTCCCACCGCCTAGAGCCTCTCACATGCCTGTCACAATTCCTGGTGGTTTCGGTATATTCAATATATGATCCTTCCATTATCCTGCTCTCTCAGTTGTTTGGTTGATCCTCCTCTAAACTGTCTCTTTCTCACCCAATCTTGATCACTCACTCTGGTGGCCATGCCTTAGATGCGTCATTGCAAAATAATGACAAGTTCTCCATCATTAAAATGTTGAACATCTCAGGGGTGCCTGTGTGGCTCAGTCGGTTGAGCCTCTGCCTTCAGCTCAGGTCATGATCCCGGGATCCTGGGGTGGAGTCCAGCATTGGGCTCCCTGCTCAGCGGAGAGTCTGCTTCTCCCTCTCCTTCTGCCGCTCCCCGCTGCTCATGCGCTCGGGAGTGCGCTCTCTCTCTCTCAAATAAATAAATAAAAGATCTTTAAAAAAAAAATGTTGAGTATCTCAGCCTTGTCCACTTCTAAGAGCTCTGCAGCTCACTCCACTGGGTATGCCACAGCCAATAATTTCTAGCTTTCATTAGAGTAAGACCTGAAATCTATAGGAAAAATATATGTTGTGTTTCCATGGAAAATTGGGCATGTCTGTAGCGTACCTTTCCAGGTTATCAGAGTCCACCCCTGGTCATTGTCTTTGAGCTATCTTGCAACTCTTTATAAATTGTTGGTAACTGATAGATGGATGATTCTGTCCTGTCTAGTAGTGATTTAATTGACTTCTTACCTCACCTTGGAAAACCAGCTTGCCTCTATCTGCAGTTCATTCCTTTACTCCATATACATCTGTGTGTTTTGACTTTTCCTTTGAACCAGTTACAACATCTTCCTAGTTCCCTCATACCACGTGAGTAAAATAATTTAACATGTGTTCATCATTACTATATCTCCGTGAGAGTCATAATTTTACTGTTTTCTGAAAATTAGCTTTTAACAAATCTATTGACCTTTCTACATTTTCTCTGTCGCTAAGCCGTTCATGGTCTCATTTCCCTTCTTCCTCAGCTTAAATTCCCTGATCCTTCTTTATAATGACTCCCTTATACACAAGAACTTCTTCAGCCTTCCATTATTTCATTTCATATAGCAAAGTCCCAACCCTCCACATGCCTGCTGGCGGAAAACACACAGCAGTCCTGACTTCTCCAACTTTGATTCATGACCACTCACTTCCTGAGGGCCCTTCTTCCTGCCCCACAATCATACTTCATTTCCCTGTTCTAGTCAGTCTGCACTCTTTCTCTTTCCATATTTCTTCAAGTTCTAACAGCTCTTCCTCCATCCTAACTTAAAGCCAAGTACCCCATTTCCTATTTCCTAGGTCAAGAGAGGGGCTCAGAAGAGAACGTCCCCGGGTTGCCCATCCGTCTTCTGATCCGCTGATATGGGTATCATCGCCACACTCTGCCTTCCTTCCCAACACTGTAGAGAGGCAGCCAGCCCTCCCATCTGAGGCCACTCCCTCTGATCCCATACCTCTTACCTCCTCAACAGTATCGCTTGGCACTTCTCCCTCTTCCCTGAGTTACCAATGTTCTCCTCTCTTAAGCATCATTCCCATCAATACGCAAACATCTTTTTAAAAAACTCCCTGACATCACATCTCCCTCCAGTTATAGTCTGTTTCACTTTTCTCCTTCACCATAAAGCTCACTGAAACAGCTGTCTACAGTCACCATTCCCAGATCTTCTATCCCTATTCTTTCTTGAGCTTTCTACATTCAAGCGTTTACCTCCGTCATCTCATTGAAACTGCTCTTCTCAAGGTCATTAGTGACCGCCACATTGCCAAGTCTGACGGCCACATGCCAGTCCTCATCTCACTAGACCCAGCAGCACCATTTAACACGTTGACAACACACTCCCCCTTAATATACCTTTTGCTCTGAACTCCAGGGCATCCCACTATCTTGCTGGTCTTCCATCCGACTGCTCCTTCACAGACTCCTTTACTGGTTCCTCTTCATCTCCGCTGCCTCAGAACTCAGCCCTTGGGCCTCTGATCTAGTCAATGCTCATTCCATTGGTTATCATATTCCAAGCTCCCCAGTCCAATTCTCTCCATGAACTCTAGACTCATATATCCAATGGTCTACTTGACAGCTGCACGTGGGAGTCTAATACGCATCTCAAACTTAAAATGCCCAAAACCAAATTCCTGATCTTCCTCCCCAAATCCACTCTTCCCACAGTCTTCTCTATCCAAGCAGATGGCAACTCCACCCTTCTAGTATTCAGAGAAAAACTCTGGAGTCACTCTGAGACCTCTCTTTTTCTCACACTCCTTATAAAAACCATCAGCATATGGTCATCTCTATCTTCAAAATATATCACTCCTCGCCTCCTTCACTGCCACTGCCACAGACCCAAGCTGTCACCCTCTCTAGCCTGGATGACAGCAACGGCCTCCCAACCGCTATCTTTCCAGTCTTGCCTCCCAGAGGGATCCTGTTGAACTATGTATCAAATCATGTCCTGCTCTATTCAAAACTCTCCCACTTACCACATCATTCCAAATAAAAGCCAAGTCCTTAGAGAAGCCCACCAAGTCCTATAGAAGGTGGCCTCCTTGTTATTTCTTTGATCTCAT
The DNA here is from genome assembly GCF_002201575.2 of Neomonachus schauinslandi. Taxonomy (NCBI): domain Eukaryota; kingdom Metazoa; phylum Chordata; class Mammalia; order Carnivora; family Phocidae; genus Neomonachus; species Neomonachus schauinslandi. The sequence continues at coordinate 37,608,650 of NC_058412.1, forward strand.
CTGCACTACCCTCCCCCTAGCACACCCCACTGCAGCAACACTGGCCTCCTTCTACTTCCCCAGCATGCTGATCACATCCCGGCCTCAGAAATGCGCTGTTTCCTCGAACTGGAACCAACTACACCACTATTGTCTGGAAATATTCCTATGGTTCCTTTCCTCTCCACATTAAATCATTAAGTGAAGCTTTCTCAGTGCAGCCTTCCATGACCATCTATAGTAGACTGATTGCAAAAACGGCTCCCGTATTCTTGATCCTTCCCTTTACCAGTGCTTTCTGCAATGTAACTTTGCAGTTCCTCCTATCAAGAGCTAGGACCTACTTACCCTCTCCTTCAATGGGATCAACCGCATCAATCATTAGAATACATTAACACATCAAAGGGGACATTGTGTCAGTACTAAGGTTAGGCTTCAAGATGCCTTATGTGCTTTTACTTTCTCACTTGAGACCCTGCTAACTGTCATAGAAAGTTGGGATTAGTCTGCCAGATGCTGAGAGACAGGAGGACTGGTCACCCAGACAGCACCGGCTGATGGTCAGCCGACCACAGAAATGTGAAAAATATGGAAGAAATGTGAGCCTTTCTATATCACGAGCACCCAGTTGACCTGTCGGCTAACCTTAAACACACAAGCAAGCCAGCCAAGATCAATCAAGATCAGTCAAGCTTGGCCCATATTAAGAGAACTACTCAGCCAACCAATAAACATGACAGCAATAAACATGCTACCATTTTAAGCCACTGCATTTTGTGGGTGATTTATGACATGACACTAGCTAACTAATATGTCATCTGATTTTAAATTTCTACTCACTCTTACCCCAGCAAGATTTTATTCCCTTCCTTCCTTTCCTTTCCTTTGTAGCTCCTCCAACATAACATAGTAAATATTTACTGATGCCGTTGTTTAGTGTCTGGCTCTCCCAGCCGGGGCGAAAGCTGAGGTCTTTGCTCTTGACGCAGAGGAAGCGCTCAGAAAACATACCTTGAATGAAGGATATGAATCCCTTAATATCGATCCTTGAAATATATTTCTAATTATTTGAGAAGCTGTTTTGTAGGTAAGAGTGACCAGGTTTGCTGCGGTCTTTCCCAAAGCTAAAGTTCATCAACCCATGTATTTCAGAAGGAGGTGAAGAAATAATACAAAGATGCTTGGAATTTTTCTGTTTTCACACGGAACTGGACATGTTAATGAAATGTTTTCCAAGGGACTCAAGTTATGGCACACTTAGAGCCTTGATTTCCTTCGGTCACAAGATTAGACCTGAATGCCCAAGGGATGACTCTAAAGAAAAAAGGTGACAAATGGTGAGAAAAGGTGCTGAAGACAGTATCCCGTGTTCCTAAAGTGACAGGGTTAAAGAATGAGAGAATCAGAGCGCCTGGGTGGCTCCGTCGGTTGAGCATCTGCCTCTTGGTTTCAGCTCAGGTGAAGCTCTCAGGGTCATGAGATGGAGTGGTTGTCAGCTCTGCACTCAGCGGGGTGTCTGCTTGAGATTCTCTCCATCTCCCTCGCCCCCCCCCAATAAATAGATAAATAAAATCTTTAAAAAAAAAAAAAAGAATGAGAGAATTGCCTTTGTGAGAATGAGCACGCCTGGGAGAAATGGAGAGGAGAGAAGTGAGAAGGGAGGTAAATTTTGTCAGAGGCTAGAGACAGACCTTCCTGGCTCACTCCTGCCGTCGGTCCCTGGGAAACATGCAGGTTCCTGGGGCAGAAAGACTCCTGACGGCATCCCTAAGACATCTTCACAGCATTTGTCTTCACTCATCTCCCACAAAAAGGGATGCAGGAAAAGCCAACTCCCTTCATTTTCTGCTGGGCCTTAGAAGCCCTCCAAGGAGTAAGTCAGGAGACGTGACTTCTCAGGCAGATACGGGAATGCACATGTTCAGGGCTGAGTGGGGAGGAAGCAGCTGGAGCAGCAAAGCCTCCCTGACCCGTGGCCCTGGGGAGGAGGTTTGTGTTCGAGTCTGAAGCACTGTGGGAAGATAGCTATAATGCTGCTGGCAGTAATAATCCGCCACATCTTCGGCCTGGAGGTTGCTGATGGTGAGGGTGAAGTCTGTCCCAGACCCACTGCCGCTGAACCAGTCTGGGATGCCAGTGGCCCTGTTGGATGCATCATAGATGAGGAGCCTGGGAGCCTGGTACCAGGCTGGTACCAGGCTACGTAGCTGCTAACACTCTGACTGGCCCTGCAGTTCATGGTGACCCGTTGACCTAGAGACGCAGCCAGGGAGCCTGGAGACTGAGTCATTGTGATCTCCCCATAGGCACCTGCAATCAGAATAGATAATGATGAGACAGACACACTTTATCACCGACACGCTGAAATATGTCATTGTAAATGTGCTTTCTAATGGTACTACATGTCAGTACATAATTGGGTCTATTTTGGAAATAGCCAGGATTTCTCATTATATATCTTAAAATTTTTTTAAACTCTAAAATGACACTACTCCAAAAAGATTATGGCACTTTTCAGTTTCTCACCTGAGACCCACAGCAACAAGGATATGAGGATCTGCCTCTGTGACACCATCTTGCTGTCCCTGCCTGCCCAATGCAGCTCAGCTCACATAGCAAAGGCCCCTCTTATAAAACCTGAGCAGCTGGTCTGGGCCTGGAGGGGCCTGTGCAAAGCAATCAGTGAGTAAAGAAGCAAACTGCATGAGCGGTGGGTTGTGAAAGTACCCCGTGGAAATCTAAAGAGCTAAAAATATCACCAAAAGAGAGTTGTATGACAAGAAAACACAAAAGTCAACTTAGAATCTCTTAGAACAACTTAGAAGTTCTAAAATGACAAACTGCTACAAGATCTAATGAAGAGCTTCTATTTTAAATTCAAAAATGTTTTTAAATGGGTTCAGTTTCCAGAAATGATGAGCTTAGGTCTTCATATCAATAACCCTGGTAAAATAATAAAATATGCTGGGAAACAAACAAACAATGGGAGGGAGGCGGGGAAGGGATAGGAAGGCACAAAAAGGAAGTGGAGAACTTTGGGCCCAACTTTTTATTAAACCTCTGACCAGAAAATGTTGAGCTCCAAAGCCATTTTTCTCCCGCAGATGGGTAAGGACGAGGCAAACACTTGAGCTCAGGTTCCCGGGCTGTGCAAGGAAGGGCCAGAGAGATGGAAGACAGGCCCAGAATTTACTCACTCAGGGAGACATGTGGTACCCTCACTTGAGCTAGGGGAAGTCTGAGTCCTGAATTTTAGTTATTCTATCTTTTCAGTTCAATATTTCCATTTTGTGTTAAATTAACCAATTTATGAAATCTAGGTGTCTTCAAGAAAATTCAGTTCCATCCGGTGGTTTGAGAAGTCAGCTCAGGGTTGCTTGGGTACCATATAAACTTTCCTTTTCCCGTTCCTCGTCCTGCTGTTCATTCACAAGCAGAGGGAAGGGGGCAGGGCTGGAAATCCCTTAAGACACCGAGCATGCAGTCCCGGTAAGGAGGGGAGAGGTTATTGTGGCCTTGGGTACACAAGTCCAGCTACGGACACTTCCGCCATCTTTTCTCTGAGTGGGGCAGGTGCCTGAGGCTTCCTCTGTCAGGTGGCACACTGGGTGTTCTATGGGGGTCCACGTGGCCGCTGTACCACTTCGTGGCATGAGCCATTTCCTAAGACCCCGCTAGCCCCTGTATCAAGGAGACCCTACTTGGGGATCCATACCTCATCCTCACAAAGGGTCAATTCCCCCATCACTCCACCCTCAATTTGCCCCGATGACGGTTAATTTTATGTGTCAACTCAAGTAGTCTCGGGCACCCAGTGGTGTGGTCAAATGCCAGTTTAGATGTTGCTGCGAACGTATTTTTTTGGTGTGATTAACATTTACGTTAGTAGCCCTTACATAACACAGAGTTCCCGCCCGTTCGGCACAAAAGATTCACCACAGCCCTGTTTCGGTTTCGAAAAGGAAAGAAAATTTTATTATTATGATTATTATAGAAACCTAATAGAAACAGAAGGGGAAAGGAATCTACACATAGACGAAGGGAATAGCAGGCAAGAAATGAGAATAAGGCCAAGTGACATCGAATCGGGTACTTACAACAACCCACCTCACCAGCTGGGGAAGCCCAGTGGAGACAGCCAGCCTGGAGTCTGGATTGAGATGCCTGGGCGGAGCGTCCTCCCCTCAGGGGACACTTCCAGCTGACCATCCCCACAAGGGCCATATTTATAGGGCAAAACACGGGGTTTGAAATTAAACATTTGTTCGCCTACGTGCAGTTTGGAGCGAGCTGCATTTCCACGTTATCATGTTTCTTTTTTTTAAAAAAAGATTTTATTTATTTATTTGAGAGAGAGAATGAGAGACAGAGAGCACGAGAGGGAAGCGGGTCAGAGGGAGAAGCAGACCCCCCGCTGAGCAGGGAGCCCGATGCGCGACTCGATCCCAGGACTCCAGGATCATGACCTGAGCCGAAGGCAGTCGCTTAACCAACTGAGCCACCCAGGCACCCCACGTTATCATGTTTCTATATTTTCAAGGAGCCTGAGCCATGTGTGTCTGCCTCCTCTCCCGGATTCCATTCTGGGGGGCCCGCCCCGCCTGGAGCAGGAGGGGATGTGAGACAAGACTGTAGCTCTTGGCGTCCAGAACAGAAGGGCCAGAGCTGGAGGCCACCCAATATATTTTAAACAATTAGGCTCCCAAGGTTATTCACACAGCACGAGTCTCACAAATAACATTCTTTAGCCCGCCTATGTGCACGCAGGCCCAGGTGGTCGGTTATGGGGGCCAAATCACAGAAACATTTATCTATACAGAACACCTCCATAATGGGGCGGGGGGGGCGCTCATCCAATCAGTTGAAGGCTTTAAGAACCAAGACTGAGGTTTCCCAAAGGAGAAGCAATTCCTCCGTAAGAGGCAACATAGAAAATGGGCCTGAGTTGCCAGCCTACAAATTTTGACCTCAAGGCTACAATATCAACACTAACCTGAATTTCCAGCCTGCCAGCCGACTCTACAGATTTTGGATTTGCCCGTCCCCACACTCCCAATTCGCAGAATCTCTCTCTCCATGCATATCCTACTGGTTCTGTTTCTCTGGAGAACCCTGACTGGTAACACTCTTCACATACCTCATGCCCCACCACTTAAGCCTATAAGAACTCCAAGCATTACACTCGTTTCTGTCTCCCCACTGTCCTCTCAATGGCCCACTCTGATTACTTCTCTTCCTTTCTCAAAGCTCTCTATGGCTCACAGGAACACTTAACTGTCTTTACTTCTATCTCTTTCCCCTTCCCTGAACCTTGGTCTCCTCACAAGAGCATAGAGCAATGCACAGATAGATAGGACGACCAAGCGACCCAGTTTTCACAGGACTTTCTCGATTTTAGCACTGAAATCCCAGCCCCTGAGAAACCCTCATTCTTAGGAAAACTGGAAAGGTTAACCCTAGTGGATAGGGAAACAGGCCAACCCATCGAATTGTCTCTTTTTAATATTACTTGAAATCCTCTCCACCTATTGCCTATCTACTAGGCTTTTAATCTCTGAAATCAATAATCTGGCAGATTTGGGTCACTGATGACTCTCCCACCCAGTGGAGACTTCATGTCTCCCTTCTGCATCGCGGGAAGGGAGTGGAGGGGTGGTTGCGGAAGAAGCTCACATACTGTACAATGTCCCAGGATATAAATCAGTCACCAGTCAATTCCATACATTAAGCGAGGAGTATTTCTTTGATAATCTTCCAAATAATTTATTAATCCTCAGAAGTAATGAGTCTGGCATGGATTACGAAAGAAGGCATAGACTCAAACTATGACTGGCACTAGCAAAGTGGCTTTTTTAGAATGAATAAATGTATTTTAGTGCAGATTTTAAATCAAAATTTCCATACTTGTAATACTAATGTTCTACAGCAAAGACATGTCTTGGAGTCTAGGAAACTCACTATTATCGTTATTGATTTGGTAAAAACAAAAACTGTGAAAATTGTACCATCGGTCCACAAAATTCCACAGTCACATCCAGGACATATGAGCACAGAGACCAAGCTTGCCAAGAGGAGAAGCATGAGACTTCACATAAACAGGGCCTTTCAGCTGCGACCTGAGTACTTAAGGTAGCACGGTCAGGGAAATGAGGTGGGAACAGCAGTAGCAGTCGGATCCTGCAGGTGTATGAAGCAACTCAGGGTCAGGTAATGTAAGAAGCTTGTCCACTTGATACTTATTGTATTATTATAGACCTCTGGGGCATCTTACAAAGCAAATACCCCAAAAGTCCCATTTTAACATCCTTTTATACTTCCATCCAGCCCAGAACATGTCTACCTCTTGGTAGTCTAGTCAGGAGACCCTGTGGTGACTGCAGTGAAGCGTGGTTAGATTCTGCTCATATTTTAACCGTAGAACAAATACATTTTGATGACATACGGGATGTGAGTTAGGACAGAAAAATGAAAGACCTGAAAACTAGAAAATGTGAAATGTCATTTACTGAGACCAGGAAAGGTGAGGGAAAGCAACTTTGGGGGAGGAGACAGAAATCAGGACTTTTGATTTGGACATATTGGATTTTGTCCTGTTAGAACTCCAATCGGCGATGTCCCTTGGGCAGATGGATACGTGAGTCTGGAGCTCAGGGAAAGCAGTCTGGGATATGGATGTGAATTCGGATACAGAATGAGGTCACAAGGCCGTGAGTGTAAATAGAGGAACAGGGACCAGGCCCTGTCAGGTAATATGTAAGGGTCAGAGAGATGAGCAGGAACCAGCAAGAGACAGAGAAGGAGTGGACAGTGAGGCAGGAGCCAAACCAAGAGAGAGTAAAGTCCCAGAGCCAAGAAAATGTCTTAAGAATGTCTTTTTAGTTTACAGATGTAAAAACAAAACAAAATTTAAAAAAAGAAAAGGAGAATCTCTTTCAGGACTGGCTCTTTTCAAATGGTTCAAACACAGTTTCCTCTATAGGACCACAACTCCTTCCTGGGCGGGCGGAAATTTTGGAAAATGACTTTAAAGACAAGGCGGGGCAGGGGTGGGGGTGAGGGGTTGGAGGGCACTTGCTGCCCTCTGCTGGTCACCTTCATGCCTGACATGTTAAAGGAAGATGGCTCAGGAGCCTTTGTCTTTCAAAATATCTCAGATATTTCTTTTTTTTTTTGAGAGAGAGAGAGAAAGAGAGAGAGAGCATGAGTGGCGAGGGAGGGGCAGAGAGAGGGTCAGAGAATCTTAAGCAGGCTCTGCGGCTGAGCGGTGAGCCCAACCTAGGGCTTGATCTCATGACCCTGAGATCATGCCCTGAGCCGAAATCAAGAGTCAAGCGCTTAATTGACTGAGCCACCCAGGTGCCCCTAAAATATCTCAGAATATTAAAACTAGAAAGAACCTTACACCTCCTCTGTCCCAACATTTTCCTTTTGCACTAGGGAGCAGGTGCTCAGCCAGGAAAGCTTTGTGTAAGGTCATTTACGAAGTTCATCAGACTTGAGGCTCTTCCCATTATTTCAAGTCCCTCCCCCCGCCAATTTGCAGCCAAGTACAGCCACAAGCTAATCTGCACATTATTCCAACTCTACTGTCTTGTACTCTGATGTTCTTTAATTACAAGCTTTATGACCCTGCCTCTCGCACTCACTGACCCCACCAGTGGCCGAATAAACAAAATGTGGCTCTTCCACGATTCTGAGGACTCACCCTAAAGCTTTCTGAGGAAACATTTCCTTAGTTTTCTGTCTGATTTCTTTTAATCTTTCATAGAAATTTTGCATTCTTTCCCATGATTGGTCTATTTGTGTTTTACTGTAAAATATTTTCGTCACAAATTGTATACTTCTGGAAATCCCTATCACCCTTGTTTGAGAAACACAACCCAAGAAAGCAAGCAGAATCAACTTCTCTCAAGTACACTACAGCTACGAAATGAAACAGTCCCCATTGATATTTCTTTATTCACAAGATAGAGCCAGTCTTTCCTTCCAATTCTGATATTTTTTCATCATGCATTTTTTGCATAAATTTTGATTTTTAAATATTGCATTAAAATATTATTTATCTGAATTACTGAAGGGTTTTTTTTTTTTTTTTGGTACCTCCTTAAATTTTGTGCCTGAAGCCAGTGCGTCACCTGCCTCACTCTGATCCTGACCCTGCATAAAGGGCTCCAAAGAGCCTGGATGACTTTTGAATACCTCAGACTTACACATCTTCACTGTGAAGACCAGATTAGCCCTGTGAATATTGTAATTGGTATCTAAAGATGCACACATTTCCAAGTACAACCAGTGACAGAAGATTCTAATTGTTAAACTCCCAGCCCTCCAAACTTCCAGATTCCCAATATGAAGGACGACGCCATGTTCCGACCAAGGGCCGGGGTCCTAACAGGTGGAATGTGGGGTTGGCATGGAAGGGTTGGTAGCATCTGGCTCAGTAGTGAGGAAGCACTAGGTCCTCCTGAGGGGAGGAAGAACTCAACACACAGATCAGAAAGGAGGCCTGGTGGTTGGAGCTGAAGGGAGAGAAGGCGTGGTGAGACAGGCGGTTAGACAGTAGGGAGGGGTCAGGTCATATCGCACTGGAATCACCTGGAGAGTTCATGAAAGTCCCAATGCCCAGTCACCACCCAGACCAGTTTCATCACAATCTCTAGGGGTGAAAAACAGGCATCGGTAGTTTTTAAAGTTCCCTAGGAGATTCCAACCACGGTGGCCAAAAATTAGAACCACCTAGGAGAATACGATAAGGAGTTTCTAACTGCAATGCAAAATCCTTGAAGACTTTTAAACAGGGGAATAATTACGTCTAGTTTCTTTAAAAAAAAAAAAAGAATCACTCTGGTTTCAAAGGAGAATAATCCAAAAGACCTATTGCTCATCAACCACCTATCTGCAAATTTGCTGTAAGTGAGGCTACCCAGTTAGAATGAATATGTTCTAAGAACTTATGACATGCCCAGGCACTATGCTAAGTAATTCATATATACTATTTTATTTACTCCTCACAGCAACTTTTATAAGAGAGGTGTTATTATTCCCACATTTCAGAAATCTGAGGCTTAGGGAAAGTTAGGTAATTTACCCAGTGTCACACTCAGCTCATAAAACACAGAGTCGGTGTTCTAATCAAATCTCTGAGTTGATATTCCAGCAACTATTCACCATGCCTCCTCAAGCTGGGAACGAGTGTATTGGCCAGAGGATGCCACCATCCAGTTTGCTAGATGGTTAGGCTTTTGGTTGCAAATAAATAAATTGGCCTTTGGGTTGGCATTAGGATGAATCCATCCAGCTCTGAAACAGCAGCAGGGGTTTATAAGCAAGCAAGGCTAAGAGGTGGCCCCTTGGCTCTGGTGCATTCACCAAGGAAAAATCCCTCTAAGGTCACTGGGTGGATAATCCACTGGATTCCCAGGCCACACACCAACCTTACCACCTGATGTCCTCTATCCACAGTCAACATTTGTATAGGAAATAGTCGTATGAATTCCACTTTTGTAATTTCTATGAAATTGTTATTTAGAATATTATTCCACGCACAACTCCTGTGCAATTCACCAAGAGAGAAATTGTCAACTTTGATACTAGGAAAACATTTAGTCACACAGAGAACTGGAACTTTTTCTTGTAGATAGAAGTATATAAGTTAGCACATTTACTTCTTTTTCATTGGCTTCCAAGAAGCTCAGCGTCAGCTTTTATGCGCAATCACAGCATTTTTTAAATGACGTTTACTGAGATATAGTTTACTATGGTAAAACTATATGCCTTTTTTAGTGTATAGTTCTATGAATTTTGGCAAGTACATAGCTATGTAACCACAACCATGTTCAAGACAGAGAACAGATCCATCGCCCTTAAAAGTGCCTTTGAGTCCCTCTGCAGGCAACCTCCCCTCTCTCCAGCCCTGGTCAACCACTGATCTGTTTTCTGATCCTCCAGTTCACCTCTTCCAGAATGTCATATAAGCAGAACCATACTTGTGCACAGGCTTTCGAGTCTGGCTTCTTTCACTTAGTAGAAAGCACTGAGATTCCCACAGCTTGTGTGTCATCAGTAGTCTATTCTTCTTACTGCTGAGTAAGATTCCACTATGGCTGTATTTTTGCTTGACGAGATAGACAGCCAGTAACGGACTATAGTCATAAGGTAGGTGTATACTTAACTTTATAGGAACCCGCCCAACAGTTTCCCGAAGTGTGTCCCAATCAGCAGTGTATGAGCATTCCATTTGCTCAAGCCTGGTATTGTCACTTTATTGTCGATCTTCCCTGGTGAGGAGTCTGTTCGAATTTTTGGCCAAGTTTTTATTGGCGTGTTTGTTTTCTTACTATTGACTGTGAGAGTTCTTTGTACATTCTGCATTCAATTCTTCTCTCACATTCATGGTTTATGACTAGTTTCTCAGCGGGCAGCTTATCTTTTCATTTTTGTACCTGTGTCTTTAGAAGAGCAGAAGTGTACTTTTACTGAAGTCCGATCTTGTTTTTTTCTTTTCTTTTTGGATCATTAAACACCTGTTTTAATCTCTATGGTTAGCATTGTTGTTTTATCTCAGTGTGGTTTCTGCCTTTTTATTCTTATTTTTCTAATGTCATTACCGATTTTTAACTAAACCCAAATACTGTGGGGGAAGGAGCAAAGTATAAATAGACTAACTTGTGCACAAATTCTAGAGTCATCTTGACCTGCTGAGAAAGGAAACTAGCTCTTTAACATTGACCATCTAATTTTAGATTTCGTTACTTCATAAAAATGCTCATATTACAGGCCTTTTTAAAATAACGAAATTGGAGCCCCCACAAAATTAAGTAATTTGTCCACAATCACACAAGAAAGGATTCTAACCCAAGTTGGCCCAGTGACAGGGTCTGTATTATTTCTATAGATCATATTCCACAGCCTCTCCCTAAAATGATTTTAGATAACCTAAGTCAATTTAAGTTAAAATACAATGGTATTGGTTAAAGAATGTTGCTTAATTGTTATAGACAAAAAAAATCTCTTAATCTTTCTATAGATAGAACTACACCAACTATAATGATGGTCTTTATGATATAATTTCTTTAATCAATGTCCAAAAGGGGCATCTGGGTGGCGCAGTTGATTAAGCATCTGACTCTTGGTTTTGACTCAGGTCATGATCTCAGGGTTGTGAGATTGAGCCCTGCGTCGGGCTCCATGCTCAGCACAGAGTCTGCTTGAGATTCTCTCTCCCTCTCCCTCTGCCCCTCCTGCTCGTGCTCTCTCTCTCTCCCTCTCTCTCTAAAATAAATAAGTCTTTAAAAAAATCAAAGTCCAACATCATTGGTAAAAGTGCATATATAAAATGTTTATATATATAATACATGTATGCTAAGAAAAAATATGTATGTTAAAAATACAGGTAGGCAGATGAGATGGAGAAATAGAGGTGGAAGTAGAGAAAAGGAAAGAGAGAGAGAGACAAAGAGACCAAATGTTTATACAGGGGTAATAAGTTTACAGGGGTTGATTTTACCATTCTACCTAAATTCTCTATAGGACTTATAAATCACTTATTTTAAAAATCATTTATGATTGCTCTATACCCGCTTTTTTTTTGCTTTTCTAATATTACCATGGCTTTTGGTCTAAAAGCAATACAATCTCCCCTGGCTTGTAATACTAGAAAAATGTGTTACCTAGAAACCTCAATGATCCCTGCAAGACCCATTAGATAGATGAATGTAGGCTGGTTGGCTTATAAAACACTGCCGTCTACTGGCAGAACTTCACCACTGCACCCTGACTTTACGGGCGTGAGTCAGACAGCAGTGACACTGTTCTTTTCTAATATTATTTTCATTTTTAATGTTTATAGAAATGGCCAACCGTATACAAAGATGGATACACGCCCTGCGCGCACACACGCGTGCGCGCACACACACACACACACACACACACACAGGAGTATTTTGAAGCCAATCCATCAAGAATTTTAGTACATTGCTAATTGATAAGGACTTTTAAAAATAACTATGATACTATGGTACAGAATTAAAAGTAAGTCTCTAATATCATCTGATTCCCAGTTTTTATTCAAACTTCCTTGGTTGTCTCTAAACACTGTCATTACAGTAACTCTGCTTAAATCAAGGTCCACATAAATGTATGGTTAATTAAGTTTTATCAAAACCTCAAAAAAAAAAAAAAAAACCTCTGTGTTTTAAAAAATTTATCCAGGAAATAGTAAAGGAGGGCAAACCACCATTATTTAGAAATATAAATCATGTCATGGGACTAGGATAATCCTGATACCAAAATCAAAGACTCAACATAAAGAAAGGTAGAGACCAAACTCACTTATAATCCTCAATGCAGGAAAAATATTAGAAAGCTGTATCAGTTATAATTTCATCTGACCACCCATGGTGGGAATTTAACCAAAGAAGCCCGATGACATGAAGGGAGTGTTTTTTTCCACACAGAACCTGAGGCAGGGGTTCAGGGATAGAAATGCTGCCCCAGGACTCAGGTTCCTCTCCATCCCGTTCCCCAACCCCCTCCAAATTCTTATGTTGAAAACCTAATGCCCAAGGTGACCCTATTTGGAGGTGAGGCCTTTGGGTGTGTTTAGGTCATAAGGGCAGAGCCCTCAAGAATAGTATTAGTGCCCTTATAAGAGAAGAATCAGAGAACTCCCATCCCTTTTCCACCACATGAGGACACAGCGAAACAACATCCATGGAAGAAGTAGGACCTCATCACTGAATCCGCCGGCACCTTGACCTTAGAATTCCAAGCCTCCAGAACTGTGAGAACTACATTTCTGTTGTTGATAAACTGCCCGCCCCGGGACGCCTGGGTGGCCAGTCGGTGAAGCGTCTGCCTTCGGCTCAGGTCATGATCCCAGGGTCCTGGGATCGAGCCCCGCATCGGGCTCCCTGCTCAGAGGGAAGCCTGCTTCTCCCTCCGCCTGAAGCTCCCCCTGCTTGTGCTTTCTCTCTCTCTCTGACAAATAAATAAATAAAATTTAAAAAAAAAAACAAAATAAACTGCCCGTCCTGTGTTGTGTTAGGGCAGCCCAAGGAAGAACGGACTAAGACAAAGGGGGAAGAGTGCCTTGTTGCTGTTCCAGGCTCCCTGTGTGCTCTCCACTAGCACTGGGGGATGGACATCCTTGTCACCTCACCACGCAGCAGGGATGAGAGTCCTGGCTCCCCACTAAGGCCTCTCAGACACCATCCCCACAGGCGGTCGGGTGCCTCCTTACAGCCTGGTGAGGGTAGCCAGCTGGGCTCCCCACTTGGCCTTCACTGGCATAGGCAAAAGTGGGACCACAATCCTTTCTGTGACATTTGGCTGTCTCTGTGGTCATTGTCTAAATGTTTTGTTCTTCTAGGCTGCCCCTCTCCTAGTCCTTCTGTCGAGAGAGCCAGCATCCATCTATGTCCGTTTGTGTTGCTGGGTTGCAAACTGCTCCAGCACCCGGTCTGTGATTTACAAGACAAAAGGAAAAGCCAGGCAGTTTCCTGTTATTCTTCAGGTCCCACAGTCCCTTCATGGTCTCTCCACCTGTATGAGTATCCCAGGGTCGCCACAACAAGCATCACATACAGGTGACTGGAACAACAGAAATGTCTCCTCTCATAGTTCTGGACTTACTCGTTTTGATGTGGCTGTAAATGAGACTGTTTTTTAATTTCTCTTTCTGACAGATCATTATGAGTGTATAGCAACACAACTGATTTTTGTATATTGATTTTGTTTCCTGCAACTTTACCAAATTCGCTTATTAGTTCTAAGAGTTTTTTGGTGGAGTCTTTAGGGTTTTCTACGTCTAAGACCATGTCATCTGCAAATAGAGACAATTTTACTTTTTCTTTTCCAATTAGGAAATTGGAATAAATCCCATTTGACCATGGTGCATGATGATTTTAATGCATCGTGGAATTCAGTTTACTAATATGTTGTTGAGGATTTTTGTATCTGTGTTCATCAGGGATATTGGCCTGTAATTTTCTTTTCTTGCAATGTCCTTGTCTGGTTTTGGCATTAGGGTAATGCTAGCCTCATAAAATGAGTATGAAAATATTCCCTCCTCTTCTATTTTTTGGAAGAGTTTGGAAAGACTGGGTATCAATCCTTCTTTAATTATGTGGTGGAATTCACCAGTGAATCCATCTGATCCTGGACATTTCTTTGTCAGTTCCATATGGTTTCTGACTCAAGAGTATATGCACTTTTCTTCATGGTATATGAATCCAGTGCCTATTGCTATTTCCCTATAGATTATCCTTTGTGTTGATCTCCAGCACTTTCTTCCCTCTGCTTGAGCAGGGATAACCTAACTGGAGCGCATGGGCTCATACAGAGCACCACCTGCAAACCAGCTGGACAACCCCCTTTACTCCAACCATCTGTCCTGATGCCAACACTATGGGAAGGAGTCAAGTCCAAGTCCCGTGGTAAATCAGCAGTAATCTCTCAGGCTAGAACAGAAAAGACCTGTCTAGAAGGAAGGACTTTCTATATTTATCATCTTCTTTCTGTGTGATTATTCCATGTAAGTCTCAATGCTACAATTTGTCTCCCACCTTAGTCACTGTCCTACTGCTCTGGAGATATAAATAGGCTGTGGCACCTTTTGGAATGAAGCTCACATGACACTGAGCAGGAGAGACTCCAAACCCATCTACAAAATATTTCAGAAGATATCTAGTTCTCCACCTTCTTCAGGGATCGATACATATCATCATGTCTTTTGTCGTATCTCATGGGCTCACATTATGTTACTGCCATCTGCGTAATACTGGACCACTGCAATACCAGCCTGGACTTTAAAAAAAAAAAAAAAAAGGAGGGAAGAAGGGAGGGAAGGAGGGAGGGAGGGAAAAAGGGAGGAAGGGGAGAAAGAAGGAAGAAAAAGAAATTTGTTGATGAATCCATAAAAATTCTAATTTTTTTCCTAATTAAATTATATATCCAAGTAGCTTCAATGTGATATATTCTCAAGCACACATATTTATCAAATTCAATTCAAAAGAGCAATCATTGAATACTCAGTATCAAGGCACAATGGAGAATACCGAACTACCTGGATGAGGTCACTTGCCTGAAGTTGTTCAGTCTCTAGCAGAAAGATTAGAATCTGATTACAAAATCCCATGAAACAAGGCAGGATGTGGGAAGTATGGTAAATCACATTACCAAAGTAATTGTGTGACCCACTTGGAGAGTTTGTGTTCACTCAATTTTCTCTCTCCTTAAATGGCCATGGACTCCTTGGCAGCAATGGAGAACTTTATTATGTATAAAGCTCCTCATCCCCAAAGCTTCCACATTAGTCTGGGTCCAGCCCAATTCAGTGGCAGTGATTCTGAGATTGATTTTTCTTTCATAATCAGTAGTCTTGCAATTCACGACAGAAGCCTTATGCTGAAGATGGTCTTTGTCAGCCTGTGTGTCTCAGGCACAGCATGAAAGAGAACCTACCCTCTGCTGTCAGAACTTTATACAAGTGAAAAATAAATTTCTAATACATTAAATTGTTCAAGCTTGGGAGCATATCCATTAGAGTAGCTATTATTGCTCTTAATTACTGCACTCACCAGCCTAAAGATAATTCTTGCACCAACTGGAAGCATTCTGCAGATTGGCTGCATCAGCCCCATTTAGTGAAAATCACTGGACTGGTTCTTGGAAGGCAAAGGTTTAGACCCTGACTGTGTGCCTGCAACCTTAATATCATTAAAAGGGCACCTTGGTTTCCTCAGTTATAAAAGTCAAATAGTTAAGAGCTCTTTCCAGCTTTAAAAATGATGTGTGTGGTATCCTGACTGAGTCCTACAGCTGTTGTCATGCTGAAAAAAGAAACATATGTCCGTGTTGCAGTCTTTCACTGAATTTCAGAAAATGCATTAAAAAGTCCCCTCCGACTTGGACCAGATGGCAACGGTGGAAAGAATTTTCCTGGTCTGCAAGTATTTTGTCAAGCACCTCAGGAAATGTAATGGAGGTGCTTTAATTGGGAGGCAAGTCATCTGGTTCTTCCGCCGTCCCAGTCCTTCCCTACCTATGTAGCCTTGAGTGAATCATTTCCTGTCTTAGAGACCCAGTTTTCTCCTGTTTGTTATGAATGGAGCTGGACACAGTTTGTCGCTTCCAGTTCCAACAGTCCATGACCTACAAAATCCCTCCAAGGAAGCACCAAGTCTATTTTCTATTCATTCTAAAAGGTTTTCAGGGTCAGCTGTCATGAAGACAATCCCAGTTTAAGGCACCACCGTCAGTTTCCAGGGTTTCAGAAACTACCAAAGACTAGAGGGCATCAGAGCAAAGAGAAAACCAATTCCCCTGACTCCTGAAAATCCTTGTTCATTTCATCCATTTATTCAATAAATATGTAAACGTGTCTGGATGCCAGACATTTGTTAGTCACTGAAAGCACAATGGTGAGTAAGAACTCATCTAGTCAAAATATCATAATTCACCAGCTTTGGGTTCAAAATACATGGAAGGAACAGAGAACAATGGATGTTCCCTTTCCTAACTGCATCCCTGCCTCTTCTAAGAGCACACTGACCTCACCTCTTGAGGAATTTCTCCTTTCTGATTGGATACAGTCAGGTGAGAATGTCTTGGGGCGCCCTCTTTCCTAGCCCAGGGGTGAGCACCTGACTCAAGCGAGGCTTAACAAGCTTCACTGCTCGCTGAATCTTGAAGAAATGGACACAGTAGACTGAAAGCATTTCATTCCATTTAATAACAGCAACCTGACCAGACTGTTCCTACTATACGAACATTTGTGAGTGTGAACATAAATTAGAGGCTTGGAGGCACTGCCCTTCCAGTGACATTCATGATGTCAGGTATGATTTGACCCTCCCCGCCTCTCGGACTACCACCACCACCAGAGCCTCTCTCTCAGCCCCTACTGATCCCTGAGTCCCAAGGGACAGGCCCCTCCTTGAGTCCCAAGACCCACCCATCTCCTGTGCTGAGGCAAACTGGCAGTCAGCGTACCCACTGCCTTGATCCCATGGCTCCCAGAAGATATTCACAAAAACAAATGAATCTGATATGAATATATTTCCACAGTCTAGGATCTTCAGTCTTACAATTGGTTGTTGTTATGTGTCACTTATCATGTTGGATTTTGTCCCTGGAAGTGCTCTTTCCTCTAATTCAGTGTTTCTGATATTACATATCATTCCTCCTCCTGTCAGCACTTGCCTGACACGTCTTCCTCCTTTGCATTTGTTCTTCCGATCATTTTATGTATTTGTTTGAGCTGCATCTCATGTAAGCAGCGTATGGCTGGATATGTGTGTCTTTATTCACTCTTCTTTGTCTTTCCATTGTGAAATTTTTCCATTTATATTTTTAAGGTGTAAGTTTTTAAAAAAATTAAGACAGTTATCATGCATATATATTATGAACACGTGTCAAAGATTTACTTATTAACGACAAAACCAGATGATAAAGCTGGTCCAAAGGAAGACAAATGTCTACATGTCTACACACACGCACACACACACACACACACCCCTTTCAGTGCCAGAATAAGATCGCTAAATAAGATGTATAATTGGTTAATGTCTTACACAGCAATAAGACTATAAGCATTAGAGCTGTCTCCTCAGACAAAAATAATTTATCATTTTCATGACATCAGTTTTCTCTAGGTTAACATCCAACCTTTTGAAATCTAGTTTTTAATCAGTTGTAATTAGTCAGTTGTATTTAGAAAAGTAAAAAACTTTATTTCTCTAGCAAGTCAAATAACCGTAAAAGGATACGTAGTGTTAAAGAAATAATTACTCAAGACACTGGTTGAAGAAAAGTAAGGCAGACTTAGGACCATCAAGATAATGTGGAGGGACCCCTGCAATGAGGTTCTGCAGTGGAAGGGAGAGATTGGGCCCCACTCCAACACAAGGAGAAGTGGGAATTTATAGCCAGGTAGCAGGGTGGGGGTCAGTGGATGGAAAATGACTAAGAGAAAATACCCCGTTTAAGGGAGGATCTGGTTAAACTGACCTAACAGGATTCTTGCTGAAGGCAAGCCAGGGAGATCAGACATCACCTGGGGACAGTGAAGGCTGAGGAAGCCCATCAGATGTTGACTGAGATCAGCTATCAAGAAGGGGGATTCTGGTAAAACTGACTTAGCAGGATTCTTGCTAAAATTGGACAATGCAAAGATGAACACAAAATTCCGAGCCCACTTGAGAAGAGAGCTCAGAGGAGCCTGAGCAGAGTTTGGTCAAGGAGAGAATCTTTGTCAACAGTCATCTTTTTGCCTCATTTACAAATTCTGAATAACTTAATAGCATTTATTATAGTTTGTGACTGTTCTATTTGGACTCAGTCTTTCCATCTTATTTTATATTTCTATTTATCTAATACTTTCTTTTTGATTTTTTTATTTCCTTTTCCTGAATTTTGATAGATTGGTTTAATTTTCTTTGTCCATTTTTCTTTTTCTAGTGGCCTGGAAGAATTTTTTATCCCATTGCTTTGGAATGCCTGTAACTTTATCCCTTTTTATTTCCATCACTATTCCCATGGCCTGAAGGGGGGGTGCAAGCTCAGTGGAGGCCGCCCAGGGTGTTAGTCCCCCTTGGGCAGCGTACCCATCCCACCCCCAGACCCAGTCCCTGATAGCTCGGAAGTATGCGTTTTCCAGGGCTTTGTGAGGAAGGCTAGTACTGGCTGTGTCAAGGACCCCTCCTATTTTTGCAATGGAATGGAAGATTCCAGATTTCAGTGTCTCAAAATTTAAATCTTAAAAAAAAAAATTAAATCTTTGTGGTTTTCTGCAAATGTCTTTTTTTTTCTAATAGGCCCCTTCATGATTCTCCAACCACAAAATTAATTTATTCTCATTTTTATATTTCTTCTGTCATTGCAAGGGGGATTTTGAGCGAGTGATGGACATATCCATTATATTTAACTTAAAAGTTCCATTATTCCTTATTTCAGTAGGTTGGGTTTCCATGTTGATATTTGTATGTGTTTGTTTTCCTATAGGCCTGACCTCTTCCCAATCCCCCTGTCTTGTTTGGAACTCTAGGTATCAGCCAGGATAATCAGGACACTGGGGGCAGGAGGGGGAGGGAGGACGATGGAGAAGGGAGTGATCTGTGCTTCCTCTTTTTTTTTTTTTTTAAGATTATTTGTTTATTTGACAGAGAGAGAGTGAGCACCAGTAGGGGGAGCAGCAGACAGAGGGAGAAGCAGGCTGCTTGCTGAGCGGGGACCCCGATGCGGGGCTCGATCCCAGGACCCTGGGATCATGACCTGAGCCGAAAGCAGACGCTTAACGACTGAGCCACCCAGGTGCCCCTGTGCTTTCTCTTTCACCAGCACCAGACTAATAAGCCTTAAATGTATATGCTGATTAGAATGGGAGGGAGAGCCAAGAGCCAGCCTAGTTTAATCCCATTTATTTTTTAATTTTTAATTTAAATTCAATTTAATTAACATATACTGTATTATTAGTTTCAGAGGCAGAATTGAGTGATTCATCAGTTGCATAGAACACCCAGTGCTCATTACTTCAAGTGCCCTCCTTAATGTCCATCACCCAGTTCTCCCATCCCCCGCCCCCCTCCCCTCCAGCAACCCTCAGTTGTTCCCTGTAGTTAAGAGTCTCTTATGGTTTGCCTCCCTCTCTGTTTTCATCTTATTTTATTTTTCCTTCCCTTCCGCTATGTTCATCTGTTTTGTTTCTTAAACTCCACATATGAGTGAAATCATACGGTATTTGTCTTTCTCTGACTGACTTCTTTCACTTAGCATAATACCCTCTAGTTCCATCCATGTCATTGCAAATGGCAAGATTTCATTCTTTTGATGGTTCAGTAATATTCCTGTGTGTGTGTGTATCTCACATCTTTATCCATTCATCTATTGATGGACATCTGGGCTCTTTCCATAGTTTGGCTATTGTAGACATTGCTGCTATAAACGCTGGGGTGCCCCTTCGGATCACTATGTTTGTATCCTTTGGATAAATATGTAGTAGTGCAATTGCTGGGTCACAGGGTAGCTCTATTTTTAACCTTTTGCGGAACCTCCATACTGTTTTCCAGAGCGTCTGCACCCGTTTGCATTCCCACCAACAGTGTAAGGGGGTTCTCCTTTCTCTGCATCATGGTTAACATCTTTTGTTTCCTGATTTGTTAATTTTAGCCATTCTGACTGGTATGAGATGGTATCTCATTGTGGTTTTGATCTGTATTTCCCTGATGCCGAGTGATGTTGAGAATTTTTTCATGTGTCTGTTGGCCATTTGTATGTCTTCTTTGGAGAAATGTCTGTTCATGTCTTCTGCCCATTTCTTGACTGGATTTTTTGTTTTTTGGGTATTGAGTTGATAAGTTCTTTATGGATCTCAAAGGAGCCAATTAAAGGAGGATCCAAGTTAAGATGATGGATTAAACACATACATTCCATCACAATACCTGCTTGTTAAAAAAAAAAATCTAAAATACAAAAAAGATTTTTAAGAATATTTTAAAGAAAGCAACACACAAGGACAGGAAGAATAGGGCAGGAGGCAAGAGCAGCACAATATTAGGTCAAGTGGTAACCAAGTGACCTACAGAGCTGAACAGAGGAGCTAATGGGAACAGAAAGCAGAGATCAGAATCCTTCGGGATGGGATCAGGATTATACATGTTGAAGGCATGAGGCAGTGTTGGACAGTGGGCAGGAAAGATCTGAGCCCAGGTCCTTACCCAGGATGAACAAGACTGAGTGGGGGGTGGGGGATAGGGGTACTCAGGGCTAGGTCCTGAGCCAGGAGGGAGAAGAGTAGAGTGCCCATGAGGGACCTGAAGATTTGACAACAGAGAAGAAAAAAAAGTATGAAGCATCAAGCCTGAATTTGTCAATTTCATAACTGCATCCAGAGCTAGCCCATTCACAGTAGTTGTCCATGATGCGTTTCTCGGTGGTAGGATGAGAGGACACAAGGCTAGGGTTAGATGCCAAGGGGACAAACAAAGGGGGGCAGGGAACTCCAGAGCAGAATTCAAGGGACTCATCACTTGTGTATAACCAACCAGAAACCATAACACTTGATATGTAAATCTGGGTGGCTAAGCCTCTCCAAGGGTAATAAACCCCAGCACTGTTACTGTTTTCTCTTTCATTCTAGGAAGTCAGAGAATACCTGCAGCCTGAATGTCTTCTTGGAAACATGATGAGCATCTACATTTTCCAGAGCTGGTCCAAAATCTTGTGTCATGTTTATGGCACAAACACGTGCATATGTTTGGGCAAAGGACTTTGCTTCTCTCAGCACCTCTTTCTTCGGAGATGAGTGGAAACAGACACAGCTCCAAAGCCGCAAGGAAGCAGCAATTTCTCAAATGACCTCCTCTGTCTCCCTTCCTCTCAGCTATGGGGCCAGCTTTACCCCTTAGGAATTCAGGACAGATGTCAGTTTGTGGCACTCCAGCTGAAAGACTGGCAATTGATCAAGTTCTAGGCACCACTGAATGTGGACTCCAGAATTTTGTCTTCACCTTGTGGGATATCAGCTTAAATCAAGTACAAATGACAGCCATTACAATCCTATGGAGGAGTCAAGCTGAAGTAAAAAGAATCACTTACCTTGGACTCTGTGATTGATGAGCTAGAAAAAATACTGAACCACAGACTTCAAGATGGATTACCAGACACAAATATTCCAGAGCCAGGTAAGTTTCCTTCCTCCTGGGGCGCCTGGGTGGCTCAGTCGTTAAGCGTCTGCCTTCGGCTCAGGTCATGATCCCAGGGTCCTGGGATCAAGCCCCATATCAGGCTCCCTGCTCCGAGGGAAGCCTGCTTCTCCCTCTCCCACTACCCCCGGCTTGTGTTCCCTCTCTCACTGTGTCTCTCTCTGTCAAATAAATAAATAAAATCTTAAACAACAACAAAAAAAGTTTCCTTCCTCCTCTCTTTCTCTCTCTTCCACAGTTTAGAATTTATTCTAAGAATCTAACTTTGCTGGGGGCCAAATGGGAAACAGCTTCATTATGAGTTTGTTGGAATGCTCACACAAATTTCTATTTCCATCACTCTTATATACAAATCCAAGAACCTCTCAGACTAGTTTATTGGCACTTTGCCTTTCCTCAGTAAAATCAGTATTATCAAGGCCCATCATGGACATTTTGTAAATAGTACATCCTGACAGAACTTCACAGATGCTTCAAAGACAACCTTTGCCTTCGAATAATAAACCATACACATATTAAGGATCTCAACCATTTCTCAGTGATCCATGTTATGTTACATCAACACAGCCATTCTTATTGATCACTACTGTATGTGATCAATAAAATAGTTTTTGCCACAATGGTTCTTTTTTTTTAAAGATTTTATTTATTTATTTGACATAGAAAGAGACACAGTGAGAGAGGGAACACAAGCGGGGGAGTGGGAGAGGGAGAAGCAGACTTCCCACTGAGCAGGGAGCCCGATGCTCCATCTCAGGACCCTGGGATCATGACCTGAGCCAAAAGCAGACACTTAAGGACTGAGCCACCCAGGCGCCCCATTGCCACAATGGTTCTTATAACACTTTTTATTAGTAGCAAATACTTAGTACAATCATTCAGTTGTACTCTTCATATTTGATCCCAATTTCACATTATTCAATGAGGAACATAATGCCATGTCATCTTTATCATTCCCATTTTCCAGCCCCTACATCACCTCTACATCTCCTATGATTGTAAGAGTCTCTCTTATGCAGAACCAGGAAAACAACCTTTTTTGCATTCTCAATCCAAAGATTAGAGAAAAATGTTTAATTGACAAAGAAAACTCATGCATGTGTGTATATCATTTAAAACTGTATTTATACATTGTACATAAATACTGAGAATTCTAGTAGGCAAAGCCAGAATTTACTCTTTAACAAAATTGATGCAGTCTTATTGATCTTGAAAACCACAAAATTAATGTATTCACCTATTTTTTAAAAATCAGATAATCTACAATATACAAAAGGGGAGAAAGTGTCACTGCTCTCCTCTTGCCAAACAACACACCTCTGTAAGCCCAGGAGATAACTAATGAGTACAGTTCATTGTATTTCCTTCAGGAATTACCCTGTATTTCTACCCATATATATCTATTACAATAGAGTCAGAATATCATACAAAATATACCATTCCGTGGCCTATATTTTCATGATCACCTTCCATGTGACCATATAGAAACCTACTTCATTCTCTTATTTGTTGCTTAGTGTTCCATTGCAGAGCTCTAACATAATTAGTTTAACCAAATTCCCATTGATGAAGATTTCAGTTATTTTCCATTTCTTCAACTTTTAAACAACATTTCAATGAGCAGTCTTGTATACACATTTGAGCACACTCGTCTACTCATTTCCAAGCCTAGGACAGTCTACGGAGTTTCTTTTCCCTTCCCCCACCCCAGGGTTTTCTGCCATGCATGCTGCTTCCATTGGGTGACTCTACTTCCAGGGCCAACGAAATGCATGAGCTCTGAGTTCCAATCCCAGCTCTGCCACTCACTGCTATGGTGAAGTTACTTAAGTCTCAGCACTCAACTTTCCTCATCTACAGAATAGGGAAAATATCAGTTTCTAGTTCCTAGATTTAGGGGATAATTAAATGTGATGATTCATGTACAATGTCTGACACTTTGTAAGTGCTCAATTAATGTCAAGTACAATGACTGGTATTGCTTGTATCTCTGCAGAGACAATCACTCTATCCTCTTTAGGATCTATGTTGACTATGTCCTCAGTCAACTATTTTGCACTAATATTTTGGACTAAATGTCCACTTGCCAGTTTCTCTCTTCTCTCTACCTCCAAGATTCCTCTCTTTCCTCATCATCTGGGGAGATCCACTGCTGATTTTGCTATTAAAGACAATAGCAAAGCTCTCAGTGACAGAATCAAGGAAATCTACCTATGATTTCTCTTGTAAAACTTAGTATTGCAGTGGTCAGTATTAGTCCTTGATCTATTATAACTTATTAGCTCTGGTTCATTTTTGATTTTCAACTATTCATTGTTAGGTGTTTTTTTATTTCTTCATTCTGTAAATGTTTGTTGAACATTTGCCAAGTAAAGATAAGGACTGATCCTTCCAAATACAAGACAATGAAACATCAACTTACAATCCAGTAGGGTAGAAAGAATCTGAGAGCAGGTAAGAACAATTAGGCGTTCTAGATCTGCCTCTGTGCTCTGTAAAGTGGAGTCACTTGCTAGGGGATAATCCAAGAGAAGGTCTCTGGAGTTGAGTTTTGAAAGAATTCATTGTTCACAAGCTAACACAGGTGAGCAAAGGTGTTTCCAAGCAGAGAGAGAGTTTTGTTGTTGTTGTTTTTTAAGATTTTATTTATTTATTTGACAGAGAGAGAGAGAGAGTGAGCGAGAGCAGGAACACAAGCAGGGGGAGTGGGAGAGGGAGAAGCAGGCCCCCCGCAGAGCAGGGAGGCCGATGCGGGGCGATCCCAGGGCCCTGGGATCATGACCTGAGCCGAAGGCAGACGCTTAACGCCTGAGCCACCCAGGCGCCCCCAGAGAGAGAGTTTTATAAGAGCTGCAAGCCACAGAAGAGCTATAAGGAATTGAGGATGGTGAGAGGAATGTATGCTGAGGGGGGATGGAAGGTTAAGAGGGAAACAAGACTGCAGTAAGTGGAGCTACACTTAAAATGAGATCTTCAGTGTCCTTGATGGGGTTACTGTGGAAACACCATGGCATGCCATGATTCCCTGACAGCTCCAAAGACAGCATGCACTTGGTTCAGCTCATTGAACATGATGGACAACAGATGACCAACTAAGTAAAGTCTACTTTCTACTCTATTGATCTTTGTTTTAGGGGCACCTGGGTGGCTCAGTCAGTTGGGTCTCTGGCTCTTGATTTCAGCTCAGGTCATGGTCTCAGAGTCTTGAAGTCGTGGGATCAAGCCCCATGCCAGGCTCTGCACTCCTAGCTCAGCACAAAGTCCTCCATCTCCCTCCACTTCTGCCCCTCTCCCCAGCCCCAACCTGGCTCATGCTCTCGTTCTAAATAAATAAGTAAAATCTCTATTGATCTTTTAGTTTCATGTGTCATCTATAGCTTCATGCCAAAATACCTTTCAAAGTAAAACATGGGCCTTGATCTGATATACATTTTGTCTACCTTTTTTGAAACAACATCATGGCAGAGGAGAGGTTCATAGGAAAATGTTCTTTAATTACTCTTAACTGAGAGAAACTAGAATCCCATAATTACACTGAATGAGGTTTATCATCTGCAATAGCTCCCTCACCCCCAGGAGAAAGCATAAAAAAGTGCAATTTTTTTTTTTTTTTAAGATTTTATTTATTTATTTGACAGAGAGAGACACAGCAAGAGAGGGAACACAAGCAGGGGGAGTAGAAGAGGGAGAAGCAGGCTTCCCGCTGAGCAGGGAGCCCCATGCGGGGCTCGGTCCCAGGACCCTGGGACCATGACCTGGGCCAAAGGCAGACGCTTAAGGACTGAATCACTCAGGTGCCCAAGAGTGCAATTTTTAAAACTTGTTTGTTTTCTTTGTAATTTCCATTCAGCCCACTTTCCAATAAATCAATAAATCAATCAATAAATAAGAAACAGTCCAGATATGGTAGACTGCTGAAGAAAGGGACCATCAGGCCATAGACATAAATAAATATATCCTCTTCCAGGATTTTAGATCTCACCTAAGAAAACATTCTCTGTCAGGGAAGGCCTAGGCTTTGCATACTTGCTGGGAAAAGAGTGAAGCTTCAGCAGCCGACCCAGGGCTTGGTTCCCCTTCCGTGAGAAGGGTTTTTGTACAGTGACACAATGGAGAGCTGTCACTGTGGTGGACGTTCAGCGCAGGAACCAAGGTGGAAATCAAACGTGAGTAAAATCCAAACCTTCCTTCCTCAGTTGTCTGTGTCTTATGGTCCCCATGCCTGTGACGGGATCTATAGAAGCAGATGTTTTGAAACCAGGCTCTGACATCCTCTGGGACAAAGATAAAATCTGTAAACAAACTGGAAAATTGGTTGCACGTTTTCCATGAAGAACAAAATTCAGTCAATGAGTGAGATAAACTCGTCTAAGTGATAGTTTCAGAAATGTACTGGCAAGCATAAAGGAGAGCCTTGCTCGACTGTCAGAAAAGGAAACTCAGTTTTTGTATAGGAGGGAAGTTAGGAGGAATTACTGTGTGTACACGTTCGGCCAGGGGACCAAGCTGGAGATAAAACGTAAGTATTTTTTTCAACCAATTCTTCACTGTTTCTAATTGGTTTGCTGCTTTTTTTCCCCCTGCCTTTTCATGTATTCTAATTAGTTACATGTCAGGGATAAAACAAATTTCATTCCCAGATTAGGTACAGAGAAGGGAAAATTGTTCCACTGGAGGCTAGCTAATTTTTCACAATAGAAAAATTAGCCCCACTGGAGGGCTAATTTTTAAGATTTCCAAATCAAAATAGGGTAATGGGAGAGAGAGGCTTGCTGCCTTTTCAGGGAGGGTTTTTGTAGAGATGGAGGTTAAGGGAAATCACTGTGGTTCACTTTCGGCCAAGGGACCACACTGGAGATCAAACGTTAAGTACATTTTTGCTCAATTCTTTGTGAGGTTTTTGTCCTGTTGTATCATTTGTTCAAGTTTGTGACATTTTGGTAAAATGAGCCGTTCCTGGTGACCCAAAAGTAAATAGCAGAAAACAGCCAACTTTACAGCTAAGCAAACAAGTTGTTGACTTTGTGATGAGAATAGGCTTTGTGGGGGGGAATGGGAGACGAATAGCTGGATTTTTCTCTGAATTGGCCTTTCTTCTATGATTGGCGTCAGAAGAAGGTTTTTGTTAAGGGGTAAGTGTCAGAGCCCTCACTGTGGCTCACGTTCGGCCAGGGGACCAAGGTGGAGCTCAAACGTAAGTACACTTTTCTAGTCCTTTTTCTTGTCGAGTTGTGAAATTTGGGGCTTTTCATGTGTGGGATGTGAGCTGAGGTCAATTCCGAAGAGAATGGGATTCTTCCGAAAATCAGATGAGTAAGGTACTGAAAATCAGTTTGCCTCAAGGAAGAGCAAAGAGCTAGTTAGTTGACATGGCATCTAAATTGCCAGATTTTCTCTGTATCCGTCAATCTAATGAGCTTAGCAGCAAATAGAGGTTTTTGCTGAGGGGAAAGTAATTAAACTAATACAGTGGGCCACCTTTGGCCCAGGGACACATCTGGAGATTAAACGTAAGTAATTTTTCTCTATTGCTTGTTGAAATGTGGTTCTAAATGCCAGTACTGACTTTTAGAGGCTTAAGGTTGAATTCTGTGCAGATGAGTACATGAGACTATTTCAGATTTATCACCAATTTCCAAAGTTAAACTCAGCTGCAAAAATGGATTTGTAGACAAAAAGATTAATCTAAATTGCAAGATTCAGTGCTCGCTTCAGCAGCACATATACTAAATTGCAAGATTCAAAAGGAAAAAATTAGTATAGTATGAAAAAGGAACTTTGGAGCTCAAGAGAAAAAGCAAACTAATTTTTATTGAGTTTTGCCAAATGTTATATTGATTTTTGCTCATTATGTATGATACAGAAATTTCTTAGTCTACTTTCTCTCCTCTGACAAATTATTTTATAAGATAACAATTTAAATCAATAGAATGCATGAAAAGTCAGTAAGGAGTTAGAAAAGTATACTTGTTTGCTGTGTAAAAGATACAGTTTAATTGAGAACCAGCAGCAATGTCATCTTTAGAGTCTAAAGTGAGTGATAAACTGTCAATATTCAGAAATTCTACAGAGATTCTATATCTTGAGAGATACTGCCTTTTTAAAAATCCAATTTCTACACCAGAGTAACTATGAAATGATTTCTTATCATATATGGTGAAAAGATGGTTGTCGCCAAAACCTCCACTTTTAAGAAATTCGTAAATGAAGCAAAATAAAATAACTGCATGTTTTAAATGCCCACGGACTTGTAGGAAAATACTAAATAGTTTAGTGAGTGTGTTCTTGTATTTCCCTGGTTATTACTCGGCCATTGTTTTATACCGCCAAAGAGGCCACGGCATGGCTTGCGTGGTCTGTAGGCCTCATGGCGGTCTTTCGTCATGACTGAATGACTTTCGTGACCTGGCCACAGAGTCCGTGGGGCAGTGCGCCTAACAGCTAGAGGCCACGGCCTGTTCCACTCTGCTGCGGCGGCTTTTCCAACACAGTGGTACAAGTCATGGCGCTAACAGAAAAGAACAGAAATGTGGCAGGCGCTGAGCTAATGTGGAAAAAACAGGGAGAAGTCTGATTTATCAGAGATTTCAGAACTAAAATTCACATTTATTAGTATATCCCCTTAACGAAAATTTTTTTATAAAAAACTTAAAGCTACTTTTTTTTCAATGACATGAAACCATTTCAGTCTCCTCTCATCAAATGTATTTAAATAACAAAAGCGCAATCTAAAAGAAAGAAATATATGTAACTCCTTCAGGGTAAAGTCCCAACCAGTGAAAATCTAATTTAAGGCCCTCTGGCCACTCCGGTTTTGATCAATCAACTTTCTACTGAGTTCACATTAAACACCATTAGAGAAAAGATAAATTTGTGACATGTTTTTGATTTTCAAAAATGTAATGGCTTGGGGAGGATTATAGTTCAGCTGTACAAAATATCTCATCATAGACAAATGCCATTAATAAAAACTTAATAACAGCGTATTTTCCAATACTTTCCTTCTGTGATAGAAAATTTTTAATCTGGGCATTTTAATCACCTACCTTCTAAAACAGTTTAGTAATTTTTTGTTGTTTACTTCAGCTGATTTCAAGAGTGATGCGTAAGAATGATTATTTTTGGTCTGCAACAATTAAATAGGACTATTTTAGGGCTGTTTTAAAATTCTGAAAACTCTTTTAGAACTATTTAAACTATGTAAGTGTTTTAAACTATTTTAAAACTATATTAGAGCCTTTTAAAAACTCTTTTACAAATTTTAAACTCCATTAAAAGCTAATAAAATGTCCTATAAGAATTTCCATATCAAATGTACTAATTGTTTAATATTTTAATGCAGGATAGATATTTTAAAGGTGTCAAGGATTTACCCAGATAGGAGTATCTTGATAGAATATGTCCCTCCTTTTTTTCTAGAATTCTTATTATTTTGCTGCCAAAGCTATTTTATAAAATTCTCTGAAAAAAATTAGTAATGAAGGTTCCAAGAGGAAAAAAAAAAAAATCAAAACATAAGAAGTTCAGTATCTTATGTTGAACTGCTTGGTTAATGGAGGTTAACTTTATAAAAACCTGTTCACTTATCTGCAGTGTTCTTCCAGCAAAGGCTTCCTGATGTGTTACTGTAGCTCTTGCCCTCTGAGCAGAGGGCCTGAATGCCCACAGCGGGGATTTCCAGGAGGCCATCTGGCAGGTGTTCAGTGTCAGAACCAAAGCTAGCCAGTTCCTCGTAGGCAGGTGGCCAAAGTTACAGTTGGCCCTCCTGGTCTGGTCTGTTATCGCCCCATATGATGACAACCTTCAGCCCAGGGCTCTGTCTTCCTTCGAGGCCTTTGTGAGAGGTGGGAGAGTTGCCGGCCTGATCACAGAGGGCGACAGGGCCGCACCCCAACCCAGGCACAGACTCAGGGCTTGGAGCCACTCTACAGGGTGGGTCTGGCCCTAACACACTCAAAGAAAACCCAGGAAGGACGAGGCAGCCTGCTATCATTGCACACAGTTCTGGGAGAGGCATGGGGGAAATCATCTGTGTAAGGGGTGGGGGGCCAAGACCTGGTCTCGCTTCTCAACTCTGAGGGGCTCAGATGAAATGGCCTTTGTGTCTTTGCCTGAACCACTCATGTTTACTGCAGGAGGCAGTAAAGTGAGGTCAGAAAAGCAAAAAGTCCTTAAAATGGCTGCAAAGATTCAAACGAAACAATTTAAAACTTTCTTAAGAGGTAAGAGCTAGAGAAAAACTCAAGATGGTAGACATGATATATCTCCCTCATTGCTACACAGGATAAGCTGCTGTCTGTCCCTCTGGGCTCTGGGACTGCCCACAAACAATATACCTAAGTGGAGAACTTCCCTGTTACTTAGAGACCATTCTCTGTGCTTCCTTCATCAGGGAGTGATGCCCAGCCATCCATCTTTTTGTTCCCGCCATCTCTGGACCAGTTACACACAGGCAGTGCCTCTGTCGTGTGCATGCTGAATAGCTTCTATCCCAAAGACGTCACAGTCCAGTGGAAAGTGGATGGGGCTATCCAAAACACAGGCATCCAGGAAAGTGTCACAGAACAGAACAGCAAGGACAGCACCTACAGCCTCAGCAGCACCCTGATGATGTCCAGTACAGAGTACCAAAGTCATGAGAACTACTCCTGCGAGGTCACTCACAAGAGCCTGTCCTCCACCCTTGTCAAGAGCTTCCAAAGAAGCAGGTGTCTGAGTGTGGCCTAGCAGGCCCCCCACCTGCCCCTCAGTCCCAGGCTCCCTGCCTCCCCCCGTCAGGCCTCCGGCCGTTTCCCCATCAGAGACCCACCCCTGTTGCAGGCCCTTCTCCCCACCTTACTGCCTCCCCTTCTTTGGCTTTAATCACGCTAATAATATTTGGGGGAAAATGAATAAATAAAGTGACTCTTTGCACCTGTGATTTCCCTCTTCTTCCTGATTTAATGGTTGTCATACATTGTTTTTCTCCAATTACCCAGCTTATCTTCTAAGGAACTAAATATTGAGTTGCTATGAAATACACCATCATTTACAGAAATCCTCATCCCCCATTCTACCCTACCCTACAGTCCTCTCTCTACAAGACGCTCCTCTGTGAAAGCCATAAACCACCTATCTTCATATCCCACTCCCCTGGCCTATGGCATAAAAGGCCTGCTTCCTCATTTTACCCTCCTCCATAGGCCCTCTGCGGCCTTTTAAGGGTGACAGTCCTTATAGTCACATATCTTTTGATCCAGTTGAACTTACCAGGAGAATTTACTGAAAGCAAATTTTTCAAAAGAAAGAAACATCTATCAAGAGTCATTCACTGTAACATTACATAAAATCACAAGACCATGAAAATGATCTAAATGAACAAAGAATAAGGAAATGTTAAAGTCCATTATGGCCCTTCAACTTAATGGAGTATGATGTATCTATCTGCCAAAGACCACACTGAGCGCTTTACAGAAACTTAATTTAAGTCTCGTTACACTGCAAAGTTAAAAATGTTAATTAAAATGTTGGGCAAGTTCTAGAAAGCTGAGAGAGATTCATACAGTATAACCTAGCAATCTGACTCCTAGATGACTGTGTCTCTGTCCACCAAAAAACCTGTGTAAAAAGTTTCAGAGCTGCCTCATTTAGAAAAGCCAAATACAAGAAATAATCCACATGCCCACCAATAATAGAATGGGCCACTAAGTTGTAGTGTGTTTACACACTGAACTACTATTACAGAAAGAGAATTTTAAAATTATTACTATGCCCACTGGCATAGATGAATCCCAAAAACATGACAATAAGCAAAAGAATAGAGCAGAGGACCACAGGGGAAGGGAGGGAAAACTGAATAGGAAGAAATCAGAGAGGGAGAAAAACCATGAGAGACTCTGGACTCTGGGAAACAAACTGAGGGTTGCAGAAGGGCGGGGGATGGGGAATGGGGTAACCGGGTGATGGGTATTAAGGAGGGCACATGTTGGGATGAGCACTGGGTGTTAAACGCAAGTAATGAATCGTTGAACACTACAACAAAAACTTATGATGTACTATATGCTGGCTAACTGAACATAATAAAAAATAAATAAATAAATAAATAAATAAGCAAAAGAAACCAAACACAGAAGATATATTCTAGGGGTGTCTGAGTGGCTCAGTCGGTTAAGTGTCTCCCTTCGGCTCAGGTCATGATCCCAGGGTCCTGAGATGGAGTGCCACATCAGGGCTCCTTGCTCAGCAGGGAGCCTGCTTCTCCCTCTGCCTGCTGCTCCCCCTGCTTGTGCTCTTTTTCTCTCTCAATCTATCAAATAAAATCTTAAAAAAAAAAAAAGATTTTTTTTTTTAAATTTCAGTTAAAAAATTTAAATTTTTTTAAATTTATGTTATGTTAGTCACCATACAGTACATCATTAGTTTTTGATGTAGTGATCCACGATTCATTGTTTTCATATAATACCCAGTGCTCCATGCAGTACATGCCCTCCTTAATACCCATCACCAGGCTAACCCATCCCCCCACTCCCCTCCCCTCTAAAACCCTCAGTTTGTTTCCCAGAGTCCATAGTCTCTCATGGTTGGTCTCCCCCTCTGATTCCCCTTCATTTTTCCCTTCCTTCTCCTAATGTCCTCCATGCTATTCCTTATGTTCCACAAATAACTGAAACCATATGATAATTGACTTTCTCTACTTGACTTATTTCACTTAGCATAATCTCCTCCAGTTCCATCCATGTTGATGCAAAAGTTGGGTAGTCAACCTTTCTGATGGCTGAGTAATATTCCACTGTATATATGGACCACATCTTCTTTATCCATTCACCTGTTGAAGGGCATCTCGGCTCTTTCCAGTTTGGCTATTGCGGACATTGCTGCTATGAACATTGGGGTACATGTGGCCCTTCTTTTCACCACATCTGTATCTTTGGGGTAAATACCCAGAAGTGCAATTGCTGGGTCGTAGGGTAGCTCTATTTTTAACTTTTTGAGGAACCTCCATACTGTTTTCCAAAGTGGCTGTACCAACTTGCATTCCCACCAACAGTGTTAAGAGGGTTCCCCTTTCTCCACAACCTCTCCAACATTTGTTGTTTCTTTCCCTGCCCATTTTTGCCATTCTAACTGGTATAAGGTGGTATCTCAGTGTGGTTTTGATTTGGATTTCCCTGATGGCTAATGATGATGAACACTTTTTCTTGTGTCTGTTAGCCATTTGTATGTCTTAAAAAGATATATTCTCTATATATTTTCATTTATATAAAGTTCAAAACCAGTTAAAAATACAATTAGAAATTGGGATGGGGATTACTTTTGAGTGTGGGGTGAGGTAGTGCCTAGCAGGAGACTGGATGGGAAGGGGCTTCTGGAGTTTTGCTAAATAAGTGCCAAAGTGTGCCACTTTGTGGAAATTTGTCAAGCTGTACAATTATAATCTGTGCACTGTTCTATGTGTGTGTGTATATATATATATATATATATATACGTATATATAACATAACTTCAAAATAAGTTCACATCAAGAAATATCTTACACTCAATTTACAGAGAAGAGAGGCTAAAGGCAGGGCCCCACAGCTGGTCAGTGGTGGGGCCTGGGACCAAATCCCCACCTGCCTGCTCTCTGGAAACCTATACAATTCTGCCTTCCAGGGCTCATGGCACTGCACAGAACAAAGGGTCAAACACGCCATCCTCCTGAGGTCTCTTCTCTTTTCATCTTCCCAGAAGGTGCCATTCAGCCTGTGAACCTGTGCTGGGGGGTTGGAGGATGGGGGTTGTTATAAAAGTGAACAAGGTGGGACCTAATGTTTTAGTAAACTAAATGGGTGGTCAGAGTGGCCACTGGAGGACCTAAAGCTGAATCTGAAAGACAGAAGCCAGGGGCTCTGTGCTCTCTCCCCACTGGGTGAGCACAGGTGAGTTAGCACTAGGGTTCAAATCAGCCGTCACCATGAGTCTGGCCAGATGCAGTGGACAAATTATTACACTGTTTTCCCACAGCATTGTTTATCTATAATTGCCTGGGAAAACATGCTCACAAGTCATAACAGAAAGTTACTTGACTTTCGTGCCTCAGTTTTCTCATCTGAAGGTCTTAGTTGTAAAACTGTTGTAAAAATTAAATGAAATAATTCAAATGAAGTGCTAAACACCCAGCCTAGTGTATACCAAGGGAGGTGCAAGCATTAGTCACCATCATAAGAGTGGCTCCATTTGGCTACCATTTGATTTCTTTCAAGGGGCTCCTTCAACTTATTCTCCAGTCATAATTCTTTTAACCCCAAAGACTTCCCTTTCCCCAACTGGAGTGCTTTAATACCTTTGTTGAAAATCAACTGACTACAAAGTTGGGTCTATTTCTAAGATCTCGATTCCATTCCCTGATCTACTGTCCATCCATCCCTATACGAGTAGACACTGTCTTGATTACAGAAGCTTTAGGAGCTCCCTTTTTGGATGTGCTAAGTCTGAGATGCATATCAGACAACCAAGCAGAGATGAGAGGTAGACAACTGGATATAAGACCCTGTAATGTGGAAGAGAGAGGTCATTCTAGAGGCATAAATGTAGTGTCATCACCATACAGATGATGTTAAAAGTCTCTCACAGAATGTGAGACAATACCTAGCAAGCAAGCAGGGATAGAGAAATTCAAGCACTGAGCTGGGAGGCACTCCAACATTAAGAACTTGGTGAGATGAGGAAGAACCAGAAAAGAAGACTGAAAAGGATTGGCCAGAGAAGGAGGAAAATCAGGAGAGTGGTGTGTCCTGGAATCCAAGAGAGGAAATGTTACAAGGAGGAGAAATTGATCAGTTGTCAACTGTGTCAAGTGGAACAAAAACGGACCTCTGGGTTTAGAGATGTGGGGGTCGTTAGTGAACTCGATAGAAGCAGCGTCTATAGAACGGGAGAGGTAAAATTCTGATCAGAATGGGTTCAAAAGAAAATGGGAGGAAAGAAATTGGAGACAGTGTGCATGGCTAATTCTTTGGAGGAAAGAGTTGGGGAAAGGCAGCATCTGGAAGGAGAAGAGAAGTGACAGCCTTTCTGAATGCTAATGCGAATAATCCAGTACAGAGGAAAATATGGTGCTGCAGGAGAGACAAGAGAATAATGCCAGAGCGATGTCCTTGAGTAAGTGAGGCAGGGTGGGTGGAGCACAGGGGAGGCGCACCCCTTTCTGGGAACATGGATGGTTCACCCAGGGACAGAGGAGAAGGGAATGTCTATGCGCACTAACAGAGAGGTCCTCAAACATGCTGGGAGGTGTTCATGGCTTCTCCAATAAATGTGTAGAATTTAGACTGTGGAGGTTTAGCAATTCAGGAAGACTTTGTAGACTGAAGTACACAAGTAAAGTCTCTGGGCAGGGGAAGCTAAGAGAAGATGGAGAAGAGTGAAGTTCACAAGGGAGTCAGTCCCCTTACCATCTGCCACTTCCTCTCCCCTAGGCTCCACATGCCAACTCCTTCCCCGAATTCTTAGAGACCATTGGCATGGGAAAGACCCCCACAGACACCTCCTGTCTCTCCCCTTAGCTCCTCTCAGCCTTTTTTATCCCTCCATTTACCTACCAATCTCTTCTCAGGATTTGAATAGCTCTTACTATCCCTACTGTGTGGTTACTTACTCTTAAGAGAAGATTCTACCTCCTAACTCTGGAACCTTCTGTATCCCTGAAGCCAGCAAGATTCACTGCATAGAGGAAGAAAAGGGATGATGGTGAGGACAGGGGCAATGGAGCAGGGGAAGCAGATGAGAGGAGGGTACTGCCATTTGCTAGTACCGTCACCTGTATGACGACCTTGATTCTCACCCCACACACTGAGGTATTTATTAACCTTGCCCCATAGATGAGGAAACAGGCTAAGAAAGATTATGTAGTGTGCTTAAGAGTCTCATGCTCTACCGACTGAGCTAGCCAGGCAAGGTTATGTAGTGTGCTTAAAATTACAGAGCTCGTAAGAGGTAGAACTGTAACTTCAACCAGGGTTATCAAGCCCAAGCCACCATGTCTTTTTCATAGTTTACACACGGCAGGTTCTGTGTAGCCAATAATATTGGTTTGTCATAGTAATAGTTAGGCCTCAATCAACTCTAAAACTAACAAAAAGATTGGACTGGATGGTGAATGAAGGTCTTCCCTCTCTGTGAGTCTTTCTCAAGAAAATCTACAAGCTTTTATTTCACTATGGGCTCAAAGAACAAATAAAGAACAGCCTCCAACCTATGACACCATAATAAAATGCAGATGGTCAAGACAGGAAACAGTAACTACACAGAGAAGACCTTCTGGAATACTCCTTTTGGCTCAACACATGCCAGTTTGTATCCGGTTTATACTCTATAATAATAGCAATGCATATAATGTCTCTACGCTGACAAAGACCATGTCACTGAATCCTCCAACAACCCTGCAGGTAGTCTGTATTATAAGGAAACTAAGACTAAGTGTAAATACTGTGTCCAAGGTCACACAATCAGTATATACCAAAAATCAGGCCTCAAACTCAGGCAGCCTGATCAAGAGCCCTGTACAACACAGTGTGGTCCCTTCAAAACTGCCGTTCTCAAGGGCATAGAGTCTCCAAGTGAGGAAAGAACTTGGAAGTCCGGTCAGCCCATGAAGAGCAGAGGCTGGATGGCGTGGCCTGGTCACCTGGAGACAGACTAGGATTCAAGGCCAGCATTCTTCCCATCTGTTATCAGTTGCAACAACGAGTTAATTATGGACATTTCAGGAGAGAAATCCATGACGCTTAGCAAAAATGGAGCGTCAGCTAAGCCTAAGACAACTAGGAGTATTGGTCTAGTTTGGAAAAATAACTCAATAACCAAAGGTCCCGTTTAGTACCCCAACATCTTCCACCATCACAGTGCTCAGGCCCCAGCCACGCCCTGCCCATCTCCACCCCAGGTGGGTTAGTATCGAGTTTCATGGTGACTGGCCTAAGAAGATTAAAAAAGTAATGCCACCTTTTGAGGGAGAGTCCCAGGGACCAAGATAGCAACTGTCATGGCAACGGTCACACTGCTTTGATCAAGGAGAAGACCTTTTGGGGAAGTGAAAATAGAACCTTGAGCACATCTGTTGGTTTCACTCCCATCCTCCTCCAACACGCTGGGTGGTGCCCACCACACCCTTCCAGTAGTTCCTATGGCCCCCTGCACCTGGGTCCTCACAGCACCTGGCCAAGGCTGTGTCCAGCACTGGGCTGGAAGTAACAATGACCCTAACTTTGCTTGATACCTTTCCACCTAAACTCACTGCCCCATCTCCAGTCCTAGGGTTCTCCCCCTGGAAAACCTCAGCCCAGAATAGGCAGCACCCTCTCAGAGGTCTGATATGGTGACAGGACCCATACAAGCTGCATGTAAGAAAGACATTGTGAGCAAGCAGGTTCTTTATGAGGCCCACAGAGGTCCTGGAAGTATTTGAGGGCAGCAAGAAACAATTCATGTTGAATAGTTTGGGCATCTCAGAGATAGGGGGCTGGGAAAAATAGGGATGAGTCATAGCAACATTTCAGAACACATTTTAGTAAACTTCCTGGCACCCATGACAAAAGCATTCTCTTCTACCATATCCCCCTTCCACCCATGCATGTACCCATCCACACGTCCATTTACCCATCCACTGGGCCTTACCCAAGTGATAGTTGTTTGCCCTTCTACACCATGCAACCCTAACTACTACAGACAAAACTTGTTTATCTGATTGGATATATGGATGCCCACCTTCATTCATTCACAGACATTGATTAGCATCTTCATGTACCTGGCTCTGTACTATGTTCTGCAGACAATACAGTGAACAAGAGAGAGCCCTCAGCATCAAGGAGCTCCCAGCCTAATGTGGAAACAGGTTAGCAGAAATTGCAACACAGAACAATGGATGGACCGTGGGGTGTCTCGGAGCTCTATGGAACCACACAGGAAGCACACACAACACATGCTGGAGGTCAGGGAAGGTACATACTTTCACCCCGTGCCCAAACATTAGCCAACCTGGGACTTACTGACACCAAGGGTGTCCTCATAAATCACTCCAGTGAGCACTCCAGTGCTCCAGCCATCTACCCGGGAAGTCATAGCTTGCATTTATGAGCTCTGACATGGGGACTCATCACTTATAACATGTTGGAAGTAAGACTCTGGTTCTTTGTCTATAATAAAGTAATAGTAGTAAAACCTCTGTCTCAGCATCACTGTGAACATTAAATGAAACACTGTCCATAATCCACTTAGTACAAAGCATGCCACAGAGTATGTGCTCAATCTGATCTCTTCTTATTCTCAATTATTAACAGATTCTTGGAGTACATGGCTGAACTCAATGGATATTCTCCCTGCAGTCATTTCATAAGGAAGCCTTTTTCAATTTGGCCTGAAACCTTCATTTCCTCCAATTTTGCAATAATACATCACAATGCTGTTCCTCTTTACCTATTTGACATGTCAAGGCAAGGAAAATCTCTCAATCTGAAAGATGGAGGAACTAAGGCACAAAGTGAAGGAACTATTTGTTGATACACTATCTCACCCACAGGCCTAAGGATAAGGTTAAGTTCAGTGTATTTCCCCCAAGCTTGCCTGACACCATAATGGAATGCTAAAGTTTCTCGGGATTAAGGTGGGAGGTGCATTTCCCAAAGACCAATATTCCATACTGAAAGAAAGGAAATGTGCTCCCCAGTCATCAGCATGTGATTTCAAGGAGTCCAACCATTCAGCAGTCTTCCCAGCTGGAAGGAGAGTGAGCTGAGTATGTGTCTCATATCCTTGTGGAAAAGAAGGCTCTGGAATCTGAGACATCATAAACTCTTCTCAGACTACATGCCAACTGAGACCTGCCTTCCTACCCACTTGGTTCAAGAGCAGGTGGGTGACAGCTCATTTACTGAAGTCCTCTACTCCTTGTAACTGGTTTGTTGCCTT
Organism: Neomonachus schauinslandi; assembly: GCF_002201575.2. Taxonomy (NCBI): domain Eukaryota; kingdom Metazoa; phylum Chordata; class Mammalia; order Carnivora; family Phocidae; genus Neomonachus; species Neomonachus schauinslandi. The sequence continues at coordinate 37,647,253 of NC_058412.1, forward strand.
TTACTGTGCAAAAAGACAAATATCAAAGAAAAAACTAAAGATAGAGAATAAGAAAATACATAAATAACCTGGGAATCAGAATATATTCAATCCAGTCTCTTACAACTTCTGATCCCACAGGTATTCCTGGATTCTTTCATTCTGTAGACATCTGTGAGCACCTGGTCTGTGTGCTGGGGGCTGGAGGTGGATGGTGGAAGGTGCACAGGGAAGAGGAGAACACAGAAGTCCCTGCCCCCTGGGGCAGCAGCATGACCTACAAACACTCACCTTGAGAACTTCAAGATCCTCAGTCCCCCCAACAGATGCTCAGATCTGTTCCCTGGGCCTGGATAATATGAGAAGAACCTCCTATCTACTCCCATTCAATTTTCACTGTGCTCTCCACGGACTTAAAACTTCACATATGGGTTTCCAATATATATTTTCTTTCGTTGTCCACCAAAGACAATAATCCAGACATGAGGAAATTCTGGACTGAGGATCACTGATCCAAACAAAGGGTGCCAACCCCCATACAGTCAAAAATCTACTCAAAAAAGCCTAACTTTTAACTCCTGGAAAACTTAACTACTAACAGCCTACTGCTGACCAGAAGACTTACCAATAACATAAACAGCTTATTAACACGTATTTTGTATGCTACATGTATTACATGCTGTATTCTTATAATAAAGCTAATGAAAAGAAAATGTTATTAAGAAAAGTATAAGCTAAAATACATTTACAGTACTGTACTGTACTCATCTCCAAAAATCTGCATATAAGTGGACCCACACAGTTCGAACCCATGTTGTTCAAAGGTCAACTGTAATCTGCTCTGGACTTCTACATTTTGGAGAGTTTTTTTTAATTCTCTGTCTTCTCTTTTTTCAAGAAATAGAAAATAGTGTGTGTGTGTGTGTGTGTGCACGCAACATTTTATTTAGCAAACCAATGTTTATGATTTAATTAAAGTACATTTACAAGAGGATTAGAGGGAAAGGGATAATAAAGAGAGCTGGAAGAAAGACAAAAGATAATAGAGATGGAAGTAACAAGGAAGAGAGAAAAGACAGAAATAGAGAAATGGGGTAGACTCTGTAGAGATCTAATCAGAGGTCTTGCCCGTGAGGGCTGTGGCCACGGGCTCCTGAGAACTGCTGTGTATTGAGAGATTGATCAGCTGGTCTGTACTCACTACACAAGCTCCCATTGCTAGACGATATCATTCCAATGAGTCTCCACTGACTATACTAACTAGAGCAGCCACCTAGAGATGGAATGCTTTCCTCGGATTGCAACACTAGTGAAGAGAGGCTCATCAGCCATGGGGCTGGATGGGTCTGAGGCCTCCTGCCCTCATGTTAGCTTGTCTTCTCCTTCCTACGCTCTCCCTGCTCTTCTGAGACTGTAAATGCCGGAAGATACAGTGTCTCCTAACCTGATGGTAAAAAAAGACAAATTTCTTGGAACAAGAGAAGCTAAATAGACATCTGTGGAAAATGACACAACCCAAACCTCATTGCCCTCGCCCCAACACACACCTACCCCCAGATACATGCTTCAGTCTATAGTGTCTCTCACCCCTGCCACTGATTCTCTCCACCCTCAACCTCAACTTGGTTTTTAATATGCATCACTGCCCAGAAATACAGTAACCCCTAATAATTATGTAAGAAAGAGGAATATACTTTTCTCAATTACTGTGTTCTGTAGTAAGAGTTTATAAGTAAAATTTAACGAGTTCCTAAAGCTTATGTTTTCACCAAGCCTACCTGATATGACAGCTGCAAATAACCTTTTCACCCATGTTGTCAGATTCATGACATACTCCAAGATAATGAGTCACATGTTAAATGTAAGACCATCAAATTTTTTAACTTCATAACTCTTGTTAGCTATTTATCTGAAGGTATGTCTGAAAATTAATGAAATTGGTTCTATTTCCAGCTGATCTAAGGAAATTCCACCTCCTCTAAAAGATCATCTGTGAATAATGAGGTAATCTGATGATTTCACCCAGAATCTACTCTCTCTTGATGTCCCACGTTACTGAATTCACTATGTGCCATCTATCACTTATGCGTTTGATTTGTGTAAGCCCCAAGTATCTCTGTATTTCCTATCAGAAGTTAAGCTCCTAAGAGGCAGGGCCCTTTGTCCATTATAAAGAAACCCACAATGTTTTACTTGGAAACTGTACATCAAAACAACATTTGAGAATCATAAAAGTAGCTAGAGGACCTATAGAAAGTCACTCTTTATTTCCATGCTTCAGTTTATGATTCATCTACTATTTACTAAGGACCTGAACTAGAATTTTTACACCTTGATCTTTATCCAATTGCTTACTTTTTGCAGTGTTTAGCACAAAGCACCGTGCAGTGGTTATTCAAGCATTTGTTGAAAAAGCAAATGAGCGAATGAATAATGAATTGTTGATGGTTGATATATGTCTATAGAACTATTATAGGGGTTGTTTTCCTGTGTGTCTGGTTGTTTTTGTTTGTTATTTGGATACGCCAGCTCACAGAGTGTGACATTTACCCCAACTGCAGATGAAGAAACAGGACCAGAAAGACTGAGAAACTTGCCCAAGTGGAAAAGCCAACTCTTTGGTATCTGCCCTCTGATTTCAAGCCCATCGTTGTTTTTTTTTAAAGATTTTATTTATTTATTTGACAGACAGAGATACAGCAAGAGAGGGAACTCAAACAGGGGGAGTGGGAGAGGGAGAAGTAGGCTTCCCGCGGAGCAGGGAGCCCGACACGGGGCTCCATCCCAGGACGCTGGGATCATGACCTGAGCCGAAGGCAGACGCTTAACGACTAAGCCACCCAGGTGGCCCAAGCCCATTGTTCTTTTTGCTCCACACAACCATCTGCCTGGAACTACACCACTGGATCTGATGACCCAGGTCTTCCTGAAAAGTCCTGCTGCACTTATAATCCACTTCCCAACCATGGCTTTCAAGGATGGTCTTCTTATTCCTTTGCTGTCCTTGCACAGCATGCCTGCTCTATGCTGCCTTCAGTCCCAAAGAAATGTTGCATGTAAGTATAGGATATTGCACCTTCTGGAGCCAGCCAGCTACAAATGAAGTTTCATTTCTTATGACCCCAGATAATCCAATCCAATTCCACCAACACCACTCCCTACCCAGCACCACAGCCATTCACACTTCTGTCATGGCTGATCACAATGGGCACTTCCACTCAGAGTGGAAAGGATAAGTCCACTTTTGGGTACAGTGTTTTGTCCAGAGGCAAGAAGCCATTGAGCTGACAGAAAAAAACTGCTTATTTGGACTGAATGACTCACAATGATTGCTTTTTCATAACAGTAAAGGATTATTCTGCGTTTCTGTCCAGACACGTTTATAAAACGACCTTCTTTAGTGAAAAGAATAAATCTTTCAAAGAAATGTGTGTGTGTGAAATTATCTCCAACATTAACTCTAAAAAGAAATATTGGATCTATAAAACTTCCAGAAGGTATTTAAAATTTTGATAACTTCTTACTTTTGAGTAGGAATGTGTTACAGACATGAGAAAGACCCTAAAAGAAAGGATAGAATCACCAAGATGTTGTTTTGACAATGGTTCCAAGAGTTTCAGTCACCATGAGGAGATTTATATATCACAAGCCCTGTCCTCAAGAAGTCTGTAGAAAAAAACATAATCCTTGCCCCCCCAAAATGGGTACAAATAAGGAAAAATTAGAATAGTACTAAATTGGACACTGATGTTCTGAGAAGAGCCAACTAAAAATATCAGAGTGGATGTAATTTGGTTTGAATTAATCAAGAAGTTTGGATAAAAGAGCTGAAGATGAATTCATAGACTACCAGGACTAGAGAGAAGTGCCCAGAAAAATCAGACTATCCTCTCTATTTTAATAAATTAGGAGATTAAGGCTTTGAGAAGTTGACTGACTTACTCAATGCTGTTAGTAGTTGAAGTTGAGACAAACTAGAAGAGAGATGTTGAGGCTCTCTGTCTAGTTTCCCTTCCTCCAGTCTACATTCTCAAACAAACATAGGCAAGGGGGCCTTGAGAAGTTGACACACAAAGTGAGTGGAAAAGGGTCCCAGGCTTCCCTGTGGTGGCAAGGACACCCAAAACTAGGACAACCCAAGCCATGTCACTTTGTTAACTTCTAATTCCGGGAGGTGGGGGAGGTAGATGTCGATCCTTAGATTCACTGACACAAACACCAACATGCTTTCTGGACTGGTTAGATTGGACTAGTTTGCACTGGATTGGCTTGCACAGGGTTGAAATGATGTGACTTAAGTCAAATTGAAAGCTGGAAGACCACTGAGGGTCAGAGCTGTGTTGTATCTCCTCAGATTCTTCCCCTTAACAAGAAGAACCCACTCACTCATGCTATGGAAGAGCCAGCCTAAGTATACATACTATCCACAAGGTAAGTCACTGCATGAAATCAATGTGTTCCTGAAAAGTCAATACATTTTGTATTGAATACATTTTGTATTGAATACATGTAGAATTCTTTTGAAAATGAAGGGTCCGTCTGCCAAAGTAAAATGTAAATCCCCACCTGAATGATCCATTTGCCAAGTAGACTGTTGGTATACTCGTTTTCCTTGAAGGGACATGTGCCTCTAATAAGGCTGACTGATGCTTGGGGAAACTAGGCATTTTGTAGAGAAATAGCAGGCCAAATCCCTGAAGCTCACAATCAGAGATCCCAAGTCCTTTCCCTTCCTTTGGATTTAATATCTGGTTGTAGGAAATTTGAGAAGGAAGATCTACAGAAATGTAAATGGAAAAGGACTCCATAATCTACTGGATTTGTTGTACTTTTTTCTCTTTAAAAAAATCAAGCCATTCAAGCCATATTCACAATGAGTATCACAGAGGAAGTCCTGCCCCAGAGAAGGATGGAAACTTCACCCAAGGACTAGTATAATATTCAATCCAAGTCATTATTCAGAATGAAATTATTCAAAATAGTTTGTCTGTGTCAACTGTTAAAAGTGAAAGCCTACTAAAAAGAATATTTTTGAAATTCATCCATAAATCCATAATCCTAACACATCTATTATTTTGATTCCTCACATTATATTCTTGTCTAATATTTATGTATCTTAATACAAAGCTATGGAGTAATCCACATCGTTATAACAATTTTGTGTTCAACTTCTCTGTCTCACTATTTCACAGCACTTCTCCTTTCTACTTAGATGTCATATTGATCACTTTGGGGTTGTTTTTTGTTTTTTGAGGGGTTTTTTTTGTTTGTTTGTTTTTTTAAGATTTTATTTATTTATTTGAGACAGAGAGAATGAGATACAGAGAGCATGAGAGGGAGGAGGGTCAGAGGGAGAAGCAGACTCCCTGCCGAGCAGGGAGCCCGATGCGGGACTCGATCCAGGGACTCCAGGATCATGACCTGAGCCGAAGGCAGTCGCTTAACCAACTGAGCCACCCAGGCGCCCTGTTTTTTGAGTTTTTTTTAATATGATAATTCTCTCTCATGTAAAAGCCCAGAGATGAGTGGTCCAGAGCTGGGACAGCACTCCACAGTGACAGGAATCCAGGTTCTTTTTCTTATTGTTCAGCTATGAGTGATTTTCTTTCCTCAAGTCATCTCACAGGCCAAGACAGCTGCTCCAGTCTCCGCCATCAACTCCATTTTCGAGCCACAGAGACGAAACAAGAGGGAAGGAGAAATTATACACATGACTTCTGCTTAATAACTAATGGGACAAAACTTAGTCAAATGGCCACATCTAGCTGAAAAGGAGGCTGAGAAATACAGTTTTTATTCAGAGTGGCTATGCATCCATTAAAAATCAGAGGTCTTAAAAGGATAGGAAGTGAACCCTGGGAGTGGAGGGCAACTTGCAATCTCTGCCACACCATTCTCCTGTCAACAGACATTTGAGTTATTTCCATAATTTTTAAAAGTAGACTCTATTCCCAATGTGGGGCTCAAACTCAACAACTCTGAGATCAAGAGTCACATGCTCTGCCAACTGAGACAGCCAGGCACCCCTCCATATTTCTACTATTCCATAATTTTGAACATTCTTATGAGTTTCTTATGGAATATGACTGAGTAGGATTGCTAAGTCATAAAGTATATGTATTGTTCACTAGATATTGCCAAATCATTCTCTAACATGGTTCTTCTGATATACATTCTCACCAGAAGTACAGTTGACCCTTGACCAACACAGGTTTGAACTGTGCAGGTCCACATATATGTGAATTTTTTAATATAAATACAGTATAGTACTATAAATGTATTTTCTCTTCCTTGTGACTTTCTTTTTTTTTAATTCAAATTTTAGTTAACATACAGTGCAATACTGGTCATATCGATCATTTTGAATGATATGCACCATTCTCTCTTATTGTTGGTACATAATTTTACTTAGCCTTTTCCCCATTGTTGGACCCCATAACCTTTGGTCTTGACTCTTTCTTAGGATGGTCAGGTATGCTGGCACACCACTCTCCTTGAAAACTGGACTCACAGATCATCACTGTGAGAATGTGCCTGCGCTCTAGGGACACCTAGTCCCTTGGTACCTTGTCCCCAGGCAGCAGCAATTGGTCATGTCCTGACTCGAGCTGTTCTTTGTTTCCTATGTATTTGTTTTGTCTCATTAAAACACTGCTAGCTCGAGATCAGAGGGCCGATTTTTCAGCCTCAAGGCTAACCAATAGCTAGCACTCATGAACAGAAAAAAAAAATGAACTTATATGATCCTGGGTGAACAAACATTTTCTGAGTGCCTAGTATGTGTCAGACGCTTGCCAAGCAGTGCCCCATCCTTTGGTCAGCTAATTCTCACAACCCCATGAAGGAGATATTATTCCTACTTTACAAAAAAAAAAAGACTGAGACTCAAGGATTGGTTTGACCTTCAGAAAAAAACCAGAGGAGTTTTATAAATATCAATTTCTTAAAATCTAGTCTCTTAAGATTTAGAATTTTGAGAGGAATCTTTAATTCTTAAGGAAGAACAGCTACCATGGAAATAACCTCCCCTGATGTTAAATTAAATCACCCACTGTTTCCTGTGATCCCAAACACATATATGGAAACTTATTCAAGCTTTTAAGTGGTATGTGGCACCTACTTTAGAGAGGGTTGCTGATAGAAAGCAAAGGGATTGTCAAGATGGTGAGATGATGTATTTCAACCATCAAGAATCATTTTTAGGCCCAGCTACTCCACTAGAATAATATTGTTGGGAGAACAAAACAAGACAGAAGTGGTACATTCAAAGACCCAAGCTCTAATCAGAAACATGGATACAGAATATCAAAGCTAGGAAGGACACTAGTTGAGGTTACCAAGAACAAGTCCTATATTTTACAAGTGAAGAAACCAGAGAGGTCAACTGACAAATGAAAGGTCCCACAGAAGTCAGGAAGATGCCATGATGAAGGGACAGATCTTCATCCTGTTATTAATCTGAACAGGTGAAGAAGCAAGAGGGCTTCCATAGTGCCACGTCACATGGAACAAAGGCTTCTATTTTAAGAACCCACCCCTGCACCTGCTCTATCCAGATGGGCTTGGCAAAAGAAGAAATGAAAACAGGGTTTTCTCACTATGGGGCTGGCATTAGGGTCCACATCACAGGTTGCTTCAGCCACAGCGGAGGAACCAAATGTTGCTGATGTGTACCCCATAGGGGTGGGGGCCTCTCCTCCTAAGATTCCCAGTTCAATTACTACAGAGCTGTCCCCATACTACCAAGGGGAAAAATAAGGCAAAGTTGGTGATAGGGAATGTTTAATACTCTGACTCACATGAAGTCCCCCACCTCCCCCTGTGTGCTGATTAAGAAGGAGGAATGGGAAAGAAGAGAAGGTCCAATCCAGCCATAGGTTAGAGGCAGAAGAGTTAAAAGCCCATACTCCCTACTCAGCACGTCCAAAAAAAGAAAATCATTCAATTTGAAATCAATTGACAAGAAAAGCAGAAAAAAATTCATCATGGTTTCTTGAGTATAATAAAACTACAAAGGAAAGATTATGGACTTCAGAGCTAAGCAGACATGACTTTGAATCCACCTCTGCCACTAACTTGGTTGACTGGCCTTGAGACTAACACTATCAAAACCTCAGTCTCTTCATCTGTAATTTTCAGATAACAGTGCACCTCTCTGGAGGTTATTGTAAGGACAACATGAAAGCAGTAGGTAAGTGCCTAAGTAAAGGTAACTACTCTTGTTACTTTATCAACCTATATGCAAGCATTGCTTTAACTAATTTTTCAAAACCCTTCACTGTCAGTTCTTCATTTCGGAACATGAGCAATCATTCCTGTCCTTGGGGCCCCACTGATGATTCAGAGGCCGCTCTCTAGTACCCTCCTCTTCCCAAGAACCTGCCATTCAAGTGCAAAGGATTCTGTGAGTTTTAGTTTAAATCATGTCATCAGACCACCTTGCTCTATCACTACCTGATAATTTAAAATCTGTTGTGTGCAGTTATCAAAATCCACAAACCATATTTCTTTAGCAAAAGATAAAATAAAAATACCCACAGCTAGGGAAATAGCCAAAATTTGTTAAGTGACCTCAGAAAATTCCCTGTTAACTGTCCCACTTAAGGAATGGGTTATTCTAATTAAAATAAATTGAAGAGATTTTAAAAGATTATGGCTAGAGTAGAATAAAACCAGTAGATCTGGTTTCCTTTCTTTAGGAATTTTCTTTCTTTAATTATTCAGAAGTCATTTCAGAAACTCACAAGTTACTAAGGTATGTCAAAGGGGAAAACTGTTGGCAAATTAAGAATCTATTTCATAAAATATCAACTAAATTTCATTTTATATATTCCTACTTCTGTATCTACAAGAGCTTACAAAGGACTTTACAATTATAGAGGGCTCTGTAGTTATTATTTGCCTCTGATTTCTGACCTAGAGCATTTTTCCTTTTGTCTGCTCCCCTTTGTAGAAGAGCAAGCATCTGATGCTTGCTATGCAGTCTTTAAAAGCAGTGGACTGGAGTCCCTCCTAGATCATCACCTTGCTAACAACCTTGAGCATGTCACCAGGCCTCAGTCTCCCAGTCTCTAAGATGAGGGAGTTGCACTGAGTGACAGAGAAGCTCCCTTACAGATCTAAAATGCTATGATTTCCACATGACAATATGAAGAATTTTTAAGATTCTTTCTTTGAATCTTATTTGGTATCCACAATGTGGAAATAGCCACTTTAATATGAAAAGAGGCCTGGCAAAATTCATTTGAGAACACTGTTAAAGTTTCACCAAATGAAAAGGCATATGAAGAGGTACTGCCCTAAGGAAGATGACTGGTCAAAGAGAAATTAAGATCACACTCTGCCAGAGACTGGGCCCACAGTGCAGATTAAGCTATGACTCCCCTGACATATGCACCTTGTGCCAGGCCTCCATAGACCTGTAGGAGCTTACCACCTAAAACGTGTGCTCACCCACACAGATGTTGAGAATACACCAACAGAATCCAAGAGCAAGCTTAGAAGATTATCCAGATTATATGAACAATATAGTCAGAAGAAAGCATAAATTAAATCTAGAAATCCCTAAGTATCCTGGTTTGAGTGTCAACACTGAACGAAATCACCAAGGCAACTGATCTAGTCTCTTCATCCATGCTGTGGATGCTGAGAGATGTATAACCTCAGATGGCATGTTTTAAAATAGTCAAGTGGCTTGGGGCACCTGGGTGGCTCAGTTGGTTGGGTGTCTGACTTCGGCTCAGGTCATGATCTCAGAGTCCTGGGATCAAGCCCCCGCATCGGGAATTCCTGCTCAGCAGGGAGCCTGCTTCTCCCTCTCCTTCTGCCTCTCCCCCTGTTCACCTGCTTTCTCTCTCTCTCAAATAAGTAACATAAATAAATTAATTTAACTAAAGAGTCCAGTGGCCCAAAATGGAAATAAAACCTACTAAAATGACACTGGATTTGAAAGCAGACTTATCTTTGGTTCTGGTTCTGCTCCTATGTGATGCTGACTGAGTCATTTCTCCCATCGAAAATAAAATGGAGGATTAAAAACACCTGTTTATGCTCTACACCATGTTGAGTAGTGGTCGCACAAACAATGTTCAAGGAAACTCTTGGGAAACTTACGATATGCAACCTTCAGAACAACTCCCAGGGCTCCAAGCAGAATTTCGTTTCATGAAAAGCAACATGGTGTGTGTACCTTTTTGCCTCATCAGCAATGTGAAATGAAACTGTTTTTTCTACATGTGATGGGCTCACAGGCCCACTCTCCTTGCTGACTCCATGTTGGGTAATGAGACTGGTGTGAACAATTTCCCTCAACTCCCTCCTTCTAGACAGACACCTGCAATCACAGTCAGAAACAGAAAGTCAAAGTTTCCACTTAACTCCGCAGGGTTTATGACAAAAACTTAGCAGAATGGGGTTATCAAAAAGGAACTAAGGCTTAACTTGAGGCCTGGAGCTAAGTGGGTTGTTTCTGTATTTCTCAGTGAGGTAATACTGTAGAATTCAGTATGTGAGGCTTACTCACTCACAGTAATCATACATGTATGTATGTATGTATGTATGTCCTCCCTCACCTTGAAACACTCTTTTCTGCTGGCTGGAGGGGAGGGATACAAAGGTGTGGAAATAGACTGTAAAACAATCCTCCCATAGTTGAAAAAGAACACTTGTGAAATCCTCCATTATCACTGTAAATTGGTATACCTTTTGAGGAGGAATTTAGTAACACATAGCAAAAGCCACAGAAATTCCACTCCCTTTAACTCAACCATTTTAAGTCTAAAAACCAAACATTAGAAAAATCCTACATGCCCAACAATAGGAGAAATGGCCAAGGAAATCATGGAAAGCAAACTCAATGGACTAACTTAGACTCTTGAAAGGAGGCTTCTCAAGTCTGTGCGGCAACATGGAAAACTCAATGAGGCATTTGTGAAGCGAGGTGTGGAATTCCACACACCTTACAACTAGCTCTGTGTAAAAAACTATGTGCTTATGAACAAAGATGAGGGAAAAAAAACACCAACAAAAATGCTAAGACGACTGTATCAAAGTACAAGATTTGATTTCTCTTCCTTTGAAATTTTTGTTAGAATATCATTTTTCCCTGAAACAAGACGAAACCAGAGAGGGTGACAAACCATAAGAGACTCTTAATCTCAGGAAACAAACAGGGTTGCTGGAGTGGTGGGGGGTGGGAGGGATGGGGTGGCTGGGTGATGCACATTGGGAGGGTATGTGCTATGGTGAGCGCTGTGAATTGTGTAAGACTGATGAATCACAGACCTGTACCCCTGAAACAAATAATACATTATATGTTAATAATGAAAAAAAAAATTTGAAAAAAGAAAAGAAATAGTACTTCTAACATTTTTTTGTATTAAGGTTATAGAATAAAAAAAACAGAATATCATTTTTCCCATATATTCAGGAACAGGAAAAGGAGGGGAACCACTTGGCAACAACTTGCTGCATGGTGGAAGTCAGAATTAAACTGTTGTCTTATTTTCTGATTCAGATTAAACCAATCCCTCCTAAGGACCGGCTCTGTGCCAGGCCCTGGTCAGACCATCCGCAGCCGTGCAGACCCTTCTCCAGCACCCAAAGCAAAGCGCTGTTACTTAACCAGATGAACACAAAAACTAACCGCTTCCCAACAGTGTGAACTGATCTCAAAGGTAAAATTTTACCAGTTATAGCAAATACTTCTCAGAATCTTAAATTATCTTTTATTGCCAAGTGACATGTGAACCACTGAAATACATTTGTTTCGCTGTTCTGGACTAAGGACCAGCTGTCTAAAATAAATTCACAAGGGCACGTTTGGTGACAGATACACGCTTTAGTTAATCAAGGTGCTTCTCTTCAATTGCTCACATCCATTTGTCAAGTTCCATTCTTGAAAGTATTTAAAATGGCAAGAATTACAGTAATGAAAACACTAACGTGGATCAAAATATTTTCCTGCCTTGATTACTGAAAGTTTTTCCATTTTATTTTTGGAACAGTAATACATGCACTTGGTAAAACCTTTGAATAATAACAAGGAATAATCATGGGAAGTAATTCTCTCTCTACCACCTGTAACCCCTAGATTAAGAAATTCTTAATAAAGGATTTTAGCTCTAAAGTAGATTTTTTAATAAAATGGACTGAACCCAAAAGCCAGTATGTTAGAGAAGATAAACAAGCTAGACACAGAAGTACAAGTTGTACAAACACTCCTTATAGAGAAAAAGAATTCTTGAGTTACTTCTAAAACCAAAATTTTGAGGATTCGTTTAAAATTATCCTTACTATAAAAAATAAATAAATAAAATTATCCTTACTATAAAATTCAGACTATAAAAGTATTGATCATTTTAATTACAGAAAATTATACAGAAATATAAGCTCTAAAATCCAGTGTTTTACTTGGATAAATATTTTGGATCATCTACTCTCTGCCATTATTTATACTCTGATATACACTCAGAATTAGACATGATCCAATGGGGTTCCCACAGAAAGGAAAACACAAAAAAATATATTTTGCCCCATGAAATGAATTTATAATTACTGAGTACCTGCCACATGGGTACAATTAAACACAAAATCTATAAGGTTACTCAGAAAATATACATATAAAATAGAAACCCAGAAAATAAACGTAAGTATAAAACTCTCTATGCTCACATCTTATAAAATAGCGATCTACTTTAGAAACAAGAATGCACTGTGGTGACTTTTATTGTATGTGAATTGTAGCTCAATAATAAATAAGAAGGCATTAAATAAAACCCAAGAAAACCACACTTAACAGAAAGGAGTTGATCTGAGGCATCAACCCAGAGAACACAACTCTCGGCTCTGCAAAGTACCTTGAGAATTTCCAAGATCAACACTTGCAAACATTATCAGTCTGAGATGATGCTTATTCAGAGACTCAATTTACACACACACACACACACACACCCGAACCCAGAACCCATGGCGGTCCTGGAGGGGACTGCAGGACCCAGCTCTTACCACAGAGTTTCTGCACCAGCAGCAGGTTGAAAGCACTCACTGTGGGAGCCCTAGTGGCAGAGACCAGGGAGGCTGCTCATGGGGCTACAGGCACCTTCAATATCAGAGCCCCGGGACATTTTGGCAATGTCCACAACTCAAAGTCAGACTCATTCTCCCCTGGGAAAGCATCCCCATTCCCTTGAATTATCTCCCGTGACCCTTAAAGGCCTGTGTATAGATGTCCGGCAAAAACTATGGGTCTTAAAAAGACCCTGGGGGAACTTCAGGCAGGCAGGAATTCCAGCCCAGCTCAGCCTGCACCTTTGGTGGGGGTGGGGGGGGGGCGCTTTGTGTACCCAGGACAGCAGACAAAGAGAAGAGAGCAGAAGTAGCCAACAGTGGTGATACACATCTTAACTGCCAAGAATTGTCCTGAATAATTCAGCTCTCACAACTCCTGGCTCTTTGCTGGTTAAGTGACCCAGACTGATCTCTCAGAGTCGGTCATGTTAGGTAAGAGGGCTTGCTTGTAAAATGTGGAGTCTTGCACTCATCAATTTGAAGTACTTGTTTAGGAAAAAGCCAAGATGGTTGCACAGAGCATTTATTTTTATATGACACTTAGGGCTGAGAGCTCTACCCAGTGACCACTGGTTCCTCCGTGCAAGCATAACCAATACAGTAAGGCTCAAGGTTCAATGGACACACATGCCAAACACTCCAAAGGGACAAGGAAGGCTCCACGAGTTCTGGTGGTGGTTGGCTTTCTCAGGAGTCCTCCCGATAGCCTATAATGGGAAGAAGGGGCAGCTCTGAGACAGACTGGCAGAGGCAAACCTCTGGGGCCCCTGGCTAGCCAACAGGGCAATGTCCCCCTTAGGGTCCTGCTCTACAAAGGCCCTGGAAAGCCCAGTTTGTCAGTCGCAGCCAGAGAGGCCTTGTTGTGCTGGGCTGGAGCGCCCCCTGCTGGCCCCCGCCAAGCGTGAACACCCAGCCCTTGGAAGGCCCCTGACAAAAGTCTGTAGCTTAATGAGAGAGACCCAGTGTCTACAATACAATTCTGTTGTTTGTATCACATCCATACTTACATACTTTTTATTTTCATAAAAATGTTATTTGGCATCTCCCCCACACACTTGCCATTTTTTAAATTAATATTGTTTGGGTTCTTGAGAATATACAGAAGAACATAGGAAAACAAATCCTATATAATCCCATCAGCAAAAATAACTACTTTTAACAACATTTAATATGCACAATCTGTATCTAGTTGAGACCATGCTGTGTGGCAGTCATTACCTACCTGCCCCGATCCATTTCCTGCCCTTGGCTCCACGGCCACCTGGCTTCTGGCTAGGTGTGGCTAATGGGAGGCACGGGTGAAAGACCGGAAAGTGAGAAGAAGGGATAAGCCAAGATATTTGTCCCTCTCTCTGCTTTGAGGAGGAACTTTCCTCCACCAACTGCCCAACTTCTGGCAACACCACCTTCTCCAGCCCTGGGAATGAAGTGGTTTCCCACTGTTGCTCATTTCGGGTTGCTTCCACATAATGATTGGCTTCTCTGCCTTTCCATCACCTGTGAAGCATTTCCTATAATAAATTCCCTTTGTTCAAAATACCTAGAGTGGTTGACTTTCTCGATTAGATCCTGACTGTTATATGTCACATCAATAATTCTGGGTTAATTTATCGCTTGATATTATTCTATAAAAGTTCTCCTGTATCTTCAGTTCTTTAGAAAACCGTTCTTAATGGCCGCATAGTATCAGATTACATCACACCGTAATGGGCTTGCATCATTTGAGTTTCCAGTGTCGGCTAAAATGTAACATTGGTATGGAAATCCTTATGCCTACATTTATATCTACATTTCTAAGTGTTTGTTTCGACTAGATTCTTGGAAAGGATTTAAAAGGAATGATTCATTTAAAGATTCTTGATAAATACTGCCCAAAAAATCCCCAGGAAGAAGTCAGACCAGTTTACAACCCAGCCAGAGGTCTAAGACAGTTTATCTCACTGTGCCCTCTGCAACTCTGAACACATTAATTTATGTGAAATTTTTTTTTTTTTAAGATTTTATTTATTTATTTGAGACAGAGAGAATGAGAGACAGAGAGCATGAGAGGGAGGAGGGTCAGAGGGAGAAGCAGACTCCCTGCTGAGCAGGGAGCCTGGTGTGGGACTCGATCCCGGGACTCCAGGATCATGACCTGAGCTGAAGGCAGTCGCTTAACCAACTGAGCCACCCAGGCGCCCTAATTTATGTGAAATTTGATAGCAAAAAAAAAAGGCATCTTGTTGTTACTGTTTTAATTTAGATGTGTTTTGTTTTTATTGTTAATGAGGGAGAATACTTTTCAGGTGTTTATTGTGTGCATTTCCTCTTTTGTAAATTATCTATTTTACTACATAGTTCTTAAGTCATTCTCTTATTGACTGGGGCATAAGTCAGTGTTCTTAGATGCAAACAATGGGAGTTGGCTCTGACTCAATTAAGCAGAAATGGGGTTTATTGAAAGCATATCATGTGGCTCCAAAATGGATGGAAAGGCTGGAAAATGAGGTTCAAAAAATAGAAGAAGGGAACCTGGTAAGCTGGAAATATGACTAAGAACTTATCCTATGCAGAGAAAGGGGAACCCTCCTACACTGTTGGTGGGAATGCAAGCTGGTGCAGCCACTCTGGAAAACAGTATGGAGGTTCCTCAAAAAGTTGAAAATAGAGCTACCATACGATCCAGCAATTGCACTACTGGGTATTTACCCCAAAGATACAAATGTAGGGATCCGAAGGGGTACATGCACCCCGATGTTTATAGCAGCAATGTCCACAATAGCCAAACTGTGGAAAGAGCCAAGATGTCCATCGACAGATGAATGGATAAAGAAGATGTGGTATATATATACAATGGAATATTATGCAGCCATCAAAAGGAATGAAATCTTGCCATTTGCAACGACATGGTTGGAACTGGAGGGTATTATACTGTGCGAAATAAGTCAGAGAAAATCATGTACCATATGACCTCACTGATATGAGGAATTCTTAATCTCAAGAAACAAACTGAGAGTTGCTGGAGTGGTGGGGGGTGGAAGGGATGGGGGGCTGGGTGATAGACATTGGGGAGGGTATGGGCTATGGTGAGCGCTGTGAATTGTTAAGACTGTTGAATCACAGACCTGTACCTCTGAAACAATTAATACATTATATGTTAAAAAAAAAAAAAAAAGAAGAAGAAAGCAGGAGGGGAAGAATGAAGGGGGGGAAATCGGAGGGGGAGACGAACCATGAGAGACGATGGACTCTGAAAAACAAACTGAGGGTTCTAGAGGGGAGGGGGCCGGGGAGATGGGTTAGCCTGGTGATGGGTATTAAAGAGGGCACGTTCTGCATGGAGCACTGGGTGTTATACGCAAACAATGAATCATGGAACACCACATCTAAAACTAATGTAATGTATGGTGATTAACATAACATAATAATAATTTTAAAAAAAGAACCTATCCTAAAACAGTCTGAATAAATGCCAGCGTTGACGCTGCTATCCTGAGTGTTGTTCTTGGTACTGCTGTCATCGACCACCGAATTCTAGGTGCTACCAGCAGAATAAACATTAAACTGTTCTTGTATCTTTGTCATTCCCTGTGACAACTTGCAAACTCTGCATCAGTTCCTTCCCTCTTCAAGAAGTGGAATCTATTTCTCTACCTCTTTGAATCTGGGCTGGCATTTCGACTCGCTTTAGGCAATAAAAGTGAGACTGACATTGTGCAATTTCTAAGGAAGCCTTGCAGCTTCCACAAGAATGCCCCTTCCAAGAATCCAGCCGCCATGCTGTGAGGAAGCCCAAGACAGCCCATGGAGAGTGAGAGGCCCGGGCATTCCCCAGACATTTCAGCTTCAATCAAACTGCCCCAGCTGAAGCCACATGCAACAGAGATGGGTCATCCCCACCAAGCTCTAATCAGCTTATAGGACTGTGTGCAAATGAATGGTGGTGGTTGTTTTAAGCAGCTGAGTTTTGTGGTGGTTTGTTATGCAGCAATAGATAATTGAGACGCTGTCTTTATGTGCAAAATCTGGGTGGGAACAGCCAACTAGCAAGGTCTAGGTCCATGCTCTGGCTGCCAGGGAGTAGGGAGAATGGACATTTCCACTTCAGTGGGGGGGGGAGAGAGAGATGCCCACAGCAAGTTCCCACAGTGAGGAATTCCTCAAATAGAAATGGAGGTTCAGATGATAGGGAAATAAAAAAAAAAATCTGTTAAACTCTCAGTATCTGCCTTTTGTATCTGCTTTTTAGATAATGATTGTTCTCTACAGAAACTGGTAACTGTGTCTCCTTCCCAAGAACTGTATTCCTTACTTCCATTTTACATCTTATTGTATTTGTAGGATTCTTAAACAATGGATCACTTTAATGGAAACACTTTCAAGTTAACTGGATTTAGTAAGTTTCAAAGTTCCTGCCCTCAGGATAACTAGTGACACTGCCTAATGCCTGGGACAAAATGCCCACAGGAGAGAATGTTTCCTGGCAGTGGAAGCATCTCTCCCAACCCAGACTTGCTGGGCCCTGACACTGGAAAGCAAATGTTCCATCAGCCTTAAAGAAAGTCTTCCAGTAAACTGGGAAGCTCCTCAGAACCATTTGTATAGACTCATAACTGATATCCCCAACCTGGACTCTTCCTCATCCATCCCACCTTCCTCCCTGAAGCCAGCAAGGACTCTGATGATGCCACTCAACTACCTAGAAACCCCCACTGTAGGATTAAGGCCCAAGTCCTTAGCTATGGGAAACATGGCCTGTCAGTACGCATCCCCTGCCTTCCATCTCTTCTCTTAACACCTCCCTGGAGGCAGCATTCCTGGTGAGCGACACACAGCTCCTCGAAGTTATCTGCACCCACCAGGTCCTCGCTAACTCTTGTCTTCACACATTCTGTTCCCACTTCATAGGATGCTTCCTTCCATCTCGCTCTTCCCCAGGACACTACTCCCAGCCTGCTGAGCTTCTGCTCTTCCTTCAAGGTTCTGCAACTAGAACCACCACTGAGAAAGTCACTGAAATATATACAGTAAAACAAACAAATGAAAACCAGAGGAATTAAAAAAGGTATGCTAAAAAATATCTATTTAAATCAAAAGAAGATAGTAAAGGAGGACCAAACAACAAAAAGACAGAGGACAATGAAAACCTATGTCTGTACAGAAATGTGTACATGATTCTTCGCAGCAGCATTCGCCATAAAAAGTGGAAACAACCCAAATGTCCATCAATTGGCGAATGGATAAATAAAATGTGGTCTAGCCATATGGTGGAACATCATTCAGCAATAAAAGAAGAATGAAGTACCGATCCATGTTACAACATGGATGAACCTTGAAAACATTATGCTAAATAAAAGCAGCAAGATACAAGATCATATAAGATTCCATTTATATGAAATGTCCAGAAGAGTGGGAATCGACAGAGACAGAAGTGAAGTCATGGTTGCTTAGGGTTGGGGGTGGGAGTGGGAGGTGTTGTTGGGGGGGAATAGGGAGTGCCTGCTACTGGACACTGGGTTTCTCTTTGGGTTGATGAAAATGTTGTAGAATTGATGGTGGTGATGATTGCAGAACTGTGTGAATACACTAAAAACCACTGACTTATACACTTTAGCTGGGTACTTATAAATGGGACTTCTGTCTCACTAAGGTTGAAAAAAAATTTTAACTTAAAAAATTTTTTTTAAAGATTCAGCTAAATGACCACCTACTGTATCAGTCTTTCCCTGACTTCCCCAAACAGAACACACAAGAAATCAAAGGAGGCTTCAAAAAGCCAGAACAAGGACAACACCAGAGTTGCCTTGAGTTCTAGAACTGTGCTCACCAATACTTAAGTCATTCACCAGTGTGGCCATGGAACCCTTGAAAAGTGACTAGTCCAAAATGAGATGTGCTTAAGTAAAACACATACTGTATTTTGAAGACTTAGTACAAAATGTCAAATACTGATTACATGTTAAAATAGTAATCTTTTAGATATGTTGGGTTAAGTAAAGGATTTTATTGAAATTAATCTCACCTGTTTTTTGTACCTTTTTAGTGTGGCTACTAGAACATTTAAAATTCCATACATGGCTCACGCTTCCATTGGGCAGTGCTGTTCCTGACCATATCTATGCTGCCCCACATGCCGGTTCCTGTGGGCTCAGACCTTGTGAACACCTGTCACAGATTCACAAAAAAACAGGGGGCGGCACCACTGGTGCAGAGGAACATGGGCCAGATTGGAGCTCTAGAACCTCCAGAACTCATCAGTGACCGCAAACTGGTCCAACCCGCCACTAAGAACAGCTTCTGAAATAAAATGAGCACAACTCTCCTATTTGAAACTCAGACTGGGATACACCCGAACCTGGGATCTCCCTCAAACGTAGTTCTGTCACCAGGGAGACACTGAGTGGTCTTATTGGCGCTGGGCCCAAGCCGACAGAGATGCACCAGGGGTCTAGTTCCCAGAGATGGAGCTGCGTCCTCTCCCCACCCTGCTGCTGAGAGAGATGCTTCTCAGTGATCTGACTTAGGGAATGGGTTTCAATGCTGAATTTATTTCGTTCATCAGTGTGTATAACGTGTCGTCCACAGAACACAGACACTGCCTTTCCAGGGAAGACCTCTCCCTCCCTCTCTGGATCCCACCACCCCCCTGCCCCCCACTGCCCACATTCACACACACTTCCACCTTCTCGAAGCACCATTAAGGATGTTTACTTGCAGAGTCAACCTGGGCACATTTGAATGCTAGGCTATATTGGAGTGTTTTGCTGTCTTGTGATACAAACTGGTTACTAAAAAAGCAAAGGCACTGAACCTATGACAAAAACATCATCTGATTAGCAGGTTAGTGGAGAGTGAAGGCTGACGCAACCCTAAACAGGGCTGCCTCAGCTGCTAGGTGTGACAGGAAGCGAGCAAACTCGGGCATTTGAAAAGTTATAAGAAGTGGTCGTCATGGCACCAATGAAGTCTCTGAAGGCTGGAGCTACGTCATGGGTATCTGTGGCCAGACTCCTCCGTCCCAGTGTCCAAGACACAGCAAGTGCTCAATACTTGTTGATCAAAGAGAGAAGAAGAGTTGATTATAGAATGTGCAGGCCTCCTGGGTCCTGGGGTGAGCATATCCTGAGAAAGAGAAGCATAGCCCTGTCCTAGCTACAGTCAGGCCTTGGCGTCGCTATGAGCTGGCCTGGTACCCACAGCGAGGCTGGGGTGTTCTCCTGTGGAACATCAACAGTTTCACACAACTCCATTGGACATGGCCACTCTGCGACTGTGGTGGGTGAAGACAAAAACCAGATGACTCCATGATTACATCTCAACACAGACAAAACGTGAACAGTGTCCAAATCACAAAAAGGGCCAGACATCCCCATATTCTGGCTGAGTAACTGCGGCTTCTTTACCAATCCCAGATTTAGCCTCACTCCATTCTTACCTTCTTGGTAAAAACTTGAAACACCCGATCACAGAATTCTCCCGCTTCCAACCCAATCCAATCCAGAGCAGAGCCCTGCTTCCCTGAGCCTTCCTCCAAAGCACCAGATACAAGCCCAAATCCCCTAGGCCCTAACACCCTCTGACTGAGATACCCCTCAGCCCCACATGGCATGTGACTTCCCTCATTCAGTGGGTCAATAAAACCAACTCTGTTCAGCTATGCATTCCTGAAGAGTCTTTTTGGCTAAAGGGAACCCACAGTCCTTAGCCATAAACACCCCTTCCCAGGCGAGCCATGCCTCAGGTTGCCACTGTTGCCTACCTACATCCCCAGGCCTGGGAAGGAGAAAAGGAAACAAGCAGAGGGGATAAATCAGTGGTGGCAGAAGAGGAGGACTTCTCCAAGTGCACTTTCCCATGGCTCACCCTAGGTTGGTGCCATGTTCTACTCTTTTCTGCCATTAAAGGAAGCTCATCCAAAACCATAAATTAATCTTATAGGATTACCTATGAGCCTACACATACACACACACACACACACACCATTTCCATAGGATTACCTATGAGCCTACACACACACACACACACA